>NC_025996.2:131944592-132147998 GCF_000442705.2 Elaeis guineensis
CAATCAAAGTTAAAGGTGAAGTCCGGCTCCCGTAGAGTCCGGACGGGGCTTACCAGCAGTTGACGCTGAGGACGGAGCCCGGCTCCCGTAGGAGTCCGGGCGGAGTCCACTTGAGGTCGAAGTTGTCGGCAGAGTCCGGCTCCCGTAGGAGTCCGGACGAAGTCTGTCTGCAGCCGTTGGAGTCGAGGACGAAGCTCGGCTCCCGTAGGAGTCCGGGCGAAGTCTTCCTGCAATCAAAGTTAAAGGCGAAGTCCGGCTCCCGTCGGAGTCCGGACAAAGCTTACCAGCAGTTGAACGTTGGGACGGAGCCCGCTCCCGGGAGTCCGGGCGAAGTCTTCCTGCAATCAAGGTTAAAGGCGAAGTCCGGCTCCCGTCGGAGTCCGGACAAGGCTTACCAGCAGTTGACGTTGAGGACGGAGCCCGGCTTCCGTGGGAGTCCGGGCGGAGTCTGCTTGCTGCTGAAGTTATCGGCGGAGTCCGGCTCCGTAGGAGTCCGGACGAAGTCTGTCTGCAGCCGTTGGAGTCGAGGACGAAGCTCGGCTCCCGTAGGAGTCCGGGCGAAGTCTTCCTGCAATCAAGGTTAAAACGACAAGTCCGGCTCCCGTCGGAGTCCGGACAAGGCTTACCAGCAGTTGACGTTGAGGACGGAGCCCGGCTCCCGTGGGAGTCCGGGCGAAGTCTTCCTGCAATCAAGGTTAAAGGCGAAGTCCGGCTTCCGTCGGAGTCCGGACAGGCTACCAGCAGTTGACGTTGAGGACGGAGCCCGGCTCCCGTGGGAGTCCGGGCGGAGTCTGCTTGCTGCTGAAGTTATCGGCGGAGTCCGGCTCCCGTAGGAGTTCGGACGCAGTCTGTCTTGCAGTCGTTGGAGTCGTCGGCGGGGCCCGGCTCCCGTAGGAGTCCGGGCGGAGCTGTCTTGTAGCTGAAGTTGTTGGTCGTCGAGGATGAAGCCGGCTCCCTGGGAGTCCGGGCGGAGACTTCTTTTGAGGTTGGCCTTGTTGGTGGAGCCGTTGATTTCTGTGGAGGACTTCGGCTGGGGGTATTTTATACCCAACATTAATAATTTTATATTTTTTAATTTTTAATTTTTAATTTTTAATTTTTAATTTTTAATTTTTATATTTGATAAAAAAATATATTTTTAAAATATTAGATAGAATCATGTAATTATCTCAATTTTTAAAAAATTTGAATAATTTTATTATTATTATTATTATTATTATTGAATGATTTGGGTTAGACTGTTGACTCCAACTACGCACCAAAGTTCTCACGAGCCTCCCTGGTACCCTATTCTGCCCTCGCAAGGCCAAGTCGCGGAGGCTCCCAGTCCAGTCGTTAACATTAGACACTCCATACAATAAAAAATTATAGAATTTCTCATGATAACGAATACAGAAAAAATGAAAAAGAATACCACATTGTGGGGACTTGATAAGCCTGCTCGACGGATGGGTAGGTTGGGCCCGGCCAAACGTATTACTGAGATTACATAATATATAAAATATATATAAATATTAAATATTTGAAAGGGTTGGTAAGGCTCATGAATGTACATTTATGGTTGTTCATAAGAAGTTATGGTGCATGGATGGGAGCTATTAATATTTTTGTCACAAAATTGAATTCCTAAGGCATAAGCATAAATTATATATTATATGAGATTCGAATCACATAGGGCTTGGCTCAAGTTGAACTAACCATTTTAACAAGTGGGTTTATATTAATTTCAAGCCCGACCTAGGCTTCTAGATTTAAAAGTCAGGCCTAGGTCCGTTTGAAATACTCACTATAGCAAATGGAGCTTTGCCGTCCTTTAATTGTGTATAGAAAGTGTTGCACAATTTGAGCAGTATTGAGGATTAACGATATTTACAAGCATTGAGAAGGGTCATTTAATGGCCGAGGCCTATAATAAGCATCGTCGGAAACCATAGAATTGTGTTGATGACTTTCGACGTGCAAAAGCGTCATCACAGCCACTTAACCCACCGCCCTCCATCTCCAAATCCTTACCGGTGTCCTGGATCTTATCCTCCCCTCATTGATCTCTCTCCTCTCTCCCAAGCCAACTCCCCCTCTTCCTCCGATTCAGCCTCTCCACCTCATCGTCGACGGTCTCTCTCTCCTTCTTCGGCCTTTCCATCCCTCCGCCTCGCTCCTCCTCCCCCTGGTATTGCACTATTTTTTTGGGATGTTTGATCGAGATGGGTTTTGATCTTATTGGATGGATGTCTGGTCAGGACACCACCTCCCAAGATCCTTTCAGTACCACGCGATGCAGCAGGAAGAAAGAAGAAACAAAACAAAAGGAAAAACAATCAAAATACGTGGATCAGCCACAAAAGGACTCGCCTCTACGGGGCATGCAAACTTCACTATGAAAAAGAAATTTTACAAGAGGAGACCTCACCCTCAACCCTTGTACACCCAATTCTCTCACACATGAAGTTCCCCTCACAAAAGCTCTCTCTCCCTTGGACACCCCCCTGAACCCCTGAAGAGCCTGGCGACCGCTGTCCAGGAGCCTCCTGCTCCTTCTCTCTCAGTGCCCTAGCCTCTCACTCTCTCCTCTGGTTCGTACGGCGGCGAGAAACCGAATCCACGCACCCCTCTGTTTCGTCACAGACCTTTTTAAAGGCTTAAACAGGTTTAAAACTTGATTAGAGAGGGATTAGGAGTCCTAAACAAAGCCAAAAAATCCCTGAACCGTCGGATCAAGACCGGGAGCCCTCTGGGCCCTTAGATCGTGCTCCGGTCCATGGAATAGTGCTGTGGACCGTGAGAAATGCGTGGGAAATGCCCACGCGGTCCACAGACCGCACCGTGGATCACCCGGTCCATGGTGGACCGGGGCAAGGGGCCAGCAGGCCTGGGTCGTGCGTCCCGCGTGGGCCTGGGCCTGGGTCGCGCATCCCGCGCGGGCCTGGGTCCCGCATCCCATGCGGGCTTGGGACGCGCGTCCCGCGTGCTGCCGCCTGCGGCCGCGCTGCTGCCGCCTGCGGCCGTGCCGCTGCCGCCCGCCGCCGGTCGCCGGCGGTCCTCCGCCACCTCGATTCTCGTGCCGACTTCAAAAGCTCGTATCTCCTCCATCCGAGCTCCGATTCAGGTGATCTTGGTCTCGTTGGACTCCGTTTTTCGCCGCGAACCTCGCTGTGGGCTCAATGTGGGCTGAATCTCGAGGCATCAAATCCTAACAATCTCCACCTCGACTCGATATTCGGCCTCCTCCAAACTCCGAGAACTTCTGGATCTCCTCGCCCCCATGCCCTGGGGCAATCGCCTGCTGATCATGGATGGGCAAACATGGGAGTCGAGCCAGGCTGCTCGATCCCATCTCCGTCGTATGCTGTGCTCCACCTGACCTAAGACCTGCTCGGGGCATCATCCTGCGGCAATAGGAATCTTACCTTGCGACGTCGCCTCTCGTCTTCCCGAGTCTCCTGTCTCTTGCCCGATCCACCTCCTGGAGCTCCACCTCGCTCTGGGCTCCACCTGGCTCCCGATGCTCCACCTCGCATTGGGCTCCCTGCCAGGTAATCATCCTGCCAGGTAATCATCCTGCCGCGTAGCACCCTCAGGATTCCTCCACCAGCTATCATCCTGCAGCCTCTCGAATCCAGTCTGCTAAGTGAGATAAGATTCTGCCTGAAATCGGGTATGTATCGTGAAGCGAAAATTTAGTGCAGGGGCAAAATGGTAATTTTAAAACTTTTTCAAAATTACTATTTTACAGCGAAATTATTAATTAATCTCATTAATTAATACTAATTAACCCTACACTAGGATCTAAATATGATACAACAGCATGCATTTAAATTTGAAATTCAAATTTGAATCAGTAAACGTTTTACAGTACTGTGTTCAGAACACATCACCTTTTGCGGGTAGTCGATCACCACAATCTGATCACCGTCGGGGGGCTCTGATCGTCACGTCGCAGCCACACAAATGTCTGGCCTCTGCGGATCGTCCACACGAAGCTCCCGTCTGATCAGCTCCTCACGAATGCTAGTTCGTGATTTCACCCTTTTGATGGCAGATGTTGATCGAACTTCTTCGATCGATGTGTGCCGACTTCTCGGATGCTTCGGATCATCTGCACAGTTGCTTGAGAGGCTGATGGATCTCTGTTGCCCAGCTATGCAACCCAAGAGGGGGGGTGAATTGGGTTTTAAAAATTTTAGGCTTAACTAATTACTTGTAAAAGTTATATATCAAAAGCTTGATGAATGAAGAGAGATACTTTGGTTTGAGATTAATTACTTAAAACAAGAATGCAAGGATATAATGGAGAGTTAGAGAGAAACAATAAAGCATGCCACAAACACAATGATTTATAGTGGTTCGGTGCCAACCTTGCACCTACGTCCACTCCCCAAGCTCCTACTTGGGAATTTCAATCCACTAAACTTTGTATTCAACCTGAATACAACCGTCAGAAACTCCGACACTAGCTATCCCAAGCTAGTCCACTTGTTTCCCGGGTACAAGCCGACCCACACACTCCGATTTCAGGTTCGGATCAACCTTTCCTTGTTTTGGAAACCCTCCAAAACAAAAACAATTGCTCTCAAGATAAACTCAGTTTAGAGCACAAATTAAGTACAAGAATAGCTCCTTAAGTGAGCGAATATAACAATAAATATGCTTTACTCAAATGAAGAAGCCCTTCTTGGATTTCCTCAAAGTGGATGAGAGATGAAGCAAATGCTTGAGGAGTTGGTGAGCTTGATTTTTTTTTGGCTTCTTGAAGGCTGTAAATGAGCTCTTAAATGAGGTTGAGAAGTTGGCTTGAGAAACTCTCTCTTGAATGAACTTGAATGCCCTCTTGAATACTCTTGATTTTCTCTTTTCAAATCACTTGAATGCCTCTTGGATATTTGGATCTCACTTCATTTTGTTTTCACCTTTTGAAACCTTTATAGCCTTAAGAGACAAGGGAAAACAAACTAGGCAGAAAAAGAGCCGTTAGAGCACAAAAAGTGAGCATTAAAAGCAACCAAATCTGGCCAAAAACTAGCCGTTACAGGCAAATCCCGTCATATGAGTCGACTCATGAGTCGACTCATGCCTCAGGGGTCGACTCATGAGTCGACCTCTGTTGCAAAGTCCAGAGATTGGGTTTCTGGATTTTCTTGACCCAAAACAGCAGAGGTCGACTCATGAGTCGACTCATGCCTTGTGGGTCGACTCATGAGTCGACTCACAGGTCGTGCCAAGCCAGAAAACCAGCGTGCCATGGCTAATCTTTGCGTGCCAATCAGCTCATAGTTTCATGAGTTGACTCATGAGTCGACTCATGAACTTCAAACCTTCATAACTCCAAAAATATAAGTCCAAAAATCATGAAACTTTCACCAATAGATTACATATCATTTGTTCTACACGATGATGCTATCAAATCAGAGTTTTGATGAAATTACGATTTTGCCCCTGTAGAGCATAAGGTCTTTTTCACATAAAAATTATTTGTATCCCTTCCAACTGTTTTGTAGTCATCAAAATCAATCTAGGAGCAACAATCTCCTCCTTTTTGATGATGACAAAACATTTGAACAAAAGCATTTGTATGAATCATGAATTTCAAAAGATTGCATTTTAGGTGCATATGCTTGAAAAGAGTATGATTCTTTTGGTATGTGAAACAAATGGTTATATGCAAAAGTAGTTTGCCCATTTGCTTAAAGATTGGAAGATATGCTCATTGGATAATTGTTTTGGTGTTAGAGCAGAAAATTTGATTTTATTATCAGAGCAAACTGTATTTTGAAAAATTTTCTCAATTTTCAAAACTAGTCATGTGTGCCAAAGCATATTGAATAGTTGATTTGGAAAGAGTATTAGAGCATTTAAGTTTAAGATGTATCAGAGCAAGAGAAATGAAAATCCTGCAATGTATCAGTGTAGGGAAAACAATTTTACAAAGTATCAGAGAAAAATTTTGCAAAGTATCAGAGTAATAAAAACAGTTTTTCAATGTATCAGAGTAAAATTGAGTAATGTATCGGAGTAGTAAAAAAAATTGTCAAAGTATTAGAGCAATGTATTCAATATATCAGAGTGGGTTTAGAATTTGAAAGCCTATCAAAGCATATTCAATGGTTTACAGCAAATCAGAGTATGAGTAATTTTAAAAGGTACTTATTTGCAGTATATTTAGCATTTGTACTTAAAATTGTCAATGTATTAATTTCTCATAATTTGTAGTGTTTGCTTTCTTTGTGTTTAATTTCTCCCCCTTTTTGACATCATCAAACAAGGTTAAGTCCTTTTTCTGAAGCATTCTTTAATTTCTCTTCTTGTAGGGTTTGCTCCCCCTTAATGAAGCAACTATTAACAGCAATCATAAAATGATAATACCATAAAGAGAAGACAATATTTCACAAAAGAGAATATATAACCAAAGTAAGATAATCATCATTCCAAAGGTAAAGCCATAATTGTTGCAGTACATAGATTGTAACATAAAAAGTAACATACAAAGTCAACTAGCTCATGTCAATACATGGCCCCAAAAATACAGATCCTAGAGAGGACTAAACACTAAGACCTAGGATCTAGAAATGATCAATGATCAGAATCATCAGAAATGTGATAAGGATCAGATGGATCTGGATCTGAGATGCGTCCTCGACCCCGTCTGCCTCTGGCACGAGAGGAAGAACTGGCACGAGCAGGCGAACGGGAGGAACTGGGTGGCTGAGAACGCTGAGAAGCTAGGGACTGAACTGAAAGGGTAAGTCTGATGGAGTCAAGTACAGTCAGTGCCCTGGAGACAGCCTGGAGAAGTGCAGTGAACTGAGTAGTAGCTTGCTCACTTGATCCTCTGATCTCCTTCCTCAGTAACTCATAACCGCCCTCAAGAGCTCCTCTGAGTCTGCCGGCCTCTGCAGTGAGATCAGTGACCTCAATCGTAGACTCCTGAGGGGTGTGCCAAATCGAAGACCTGCCCCTGTAACTCGAGAACTCTGCCAGTCAATCTCAGAACAGTGTCCTCAAGCTGCTGAATCCTCATGGACTGATCTGCCATCATCTGATATACTGTGGAGATGTGGGGAGTCAAAGTCTGATCAGTAGAAGTAGCCCCTGGTACAAATGAAGTACTGCTCATCTGACTCGACATCAAAGAGACCATACGCTGTGCAATCCGCTCAATCTGATAATCGGACAGTGTGAACTCTGGCGGAGGTGCTCTGCTCTCTGGCTGATGCACAGGTGTGGGTATCCTGGTAAACTCAGAAGGGCCAGCCTCTGGATCCGGAAAGAACTGTATATCTGGTGAAGCTGCCCTGAAGCCATGAACAGGAGATGATGGACCTTCTTCTTCTTCAGCTCTGACTTCTGCTGTATCCTCAGCTCTTTCTTCTGCTCTCTCTTCTGCTCTTTCTTCTGTTCTTTCCTCAGCTCCCCTGATCCAACCACCACCACTTTTTGTGAACCCCATTCGATGCAAGGTGTGTAGGTTGAAGGTATCAACATGAGACAGTTTGGTGGGAGCCTCCCCCTCACAACTAACTCCAAACCTCCTGAAAACTCTAGTCAGGGCCATACCATAAGGCAAATGTGCCTTAGATCTGTTTAGAGTCTCTCTCATGGCCTCTATCATAAGGCTGGGAGGTTTAGGGGGTTTCTGTGATAATGTGAAACATAATGCATATGTCCCTGCCTGACAGAAGATCGTGCCTACCACTCCTAGGGAAGAAAAGTTTTGTGACCATTTGATGTAAGATTCTCATTTCTATAGGTAAAATCTTGGCCTCTAGTTTATTCAAATTCCCTTGGTAGGTTCCTCCAAATATAACACTTATACCTTCTTCTTTCACGGGGAGTTCATGTATGCATAACCTTCACTAGGTAAGTGTAAAATCTCCCCTAAAATGACAGGATCCAGACAGATATCAATCCCTTTCACAGTTGAAGTTACAGACCCATTTCCATAAATAAGATTCTGATAAAACTCCCTAACAAGGTCAACAAGGGTGACTTCTTTGAGTGAACAGTAAAAGCTCCATCCCTGAGTTTTGATCTTACTTGCTAAAGAAAATCCCTCACTTTCAAAGAACCGGAAGTCAATGTTTTTCCCGGTTTCTACTTTTCTATCTGAGAGAGGGTTCTTACTGGGAGTTTGAGAAGACTGTGAAGGACCTTGAACTGAATCTGGAACGGGAGCAGAGGTGGACTGTGCCGCTTGTCTTTTCCTTCTGACACTTTCTTCAAGTTCCCGGACAGACTTTCTCCTTTGGGGAAGTTTCATTTTTGGTGCCATACCTTCTTCAATAGCAGACGAGGAGACTTGAGGAGCAAGTGAAGGAGTGGAGGAAGGATTATAAGAGAGTGATTTGAGGTTTTGGAGGAGAGAATGAGTGGATTTGAGAGGGACGGTGGAGTGCTAGGGCACGCTCCAACCGTGAAGAACAAGGGAAGAGGTCACAAAAGAACCTTTCCCGGAGTGGCTATTTGCGGTGGAGAGGAGGCGGGAGGAGTTCCACTAGCTCAAGCCTAGGAAATGGAGCAAATGAGAGAAGGGAGAATGGATTTCCGAAGGAGGAAGACGAGCGTGAGGGTCGGCTCACGAACAGTAATTCAACATATAAACCCTTCAGCCCGTTGGAAGTTGCTGGGAATTACAAGTTTGCCATTGAGTCGACTCATGGGGGTCGACTCATGAAGTTCAGAAAATCAGGAAAAATGTGAATAAATTCCAGAAAAATTTGAATTATGGGGAGAAGGAGTTTAGCTCTAAGATGAGTTTTTAGAATGAAAAACTTGAGCTTTTGGGACCAAGAAAGGTGTTGGAAATTGAGGTCTTAGGAGATTTTGACCATAAATCATTGGAATTTGAAAAATAATTCAGGCAAATGGATCAAGAATTCCTAGATTTCTCCTAATTTCACAGAATCTATCCTCACTAAGGGCCTTTGTAAAGATATCAGCTAATTGATTTTCGGTGCAAACATATTCAAGAATTATATTTTTGTTTTGAACATGTTCTCTTATGAAGTGATGTCTTATTTCAATATGTTTGGATCTTGAGTGTTGAATAGGATTTTTAGATAGATTTATGGCACTTGTGTTGTCACATCTTATTGGTGTTTCATTAAGTTTAATTCCAAAGTCTTCGAGTTGTTGCTTAATCCACAAGATTTGAGCACAACAACTTCCGGCTGCAATGTATTCGGCCTCAGCCGTAGACAGTGCTACCGAATTTTGTTTCTTGCTAAACCATGAGATTAGGTTAACTCCAAGAAATTGACAAGTTTCACTTGTGCTTTTTCTATCTAGTTTACATCCAGCAAAGTCAGCATCAGAATATCCTAATAAATCTATTTGTGAGTCCTTAGAGTACCATAACCCTAAAGTTTGAGTACCATTTAAGTATCTAAGGATTCTTTTAACAGCATTCAAATGAGATTCTTTAGGATTAGATTGATATCTAGCACATAAACAAACACTAAACATGATATCAGGCCTACTTGCAGTTAAATATAATAATGATCCAATCATGCCTCTATAGTATTTTAAGTCTACACATTTACCTTCATCATCCTTGTCAAGCTTACATGAGGGACTCATTGGTGTGCCAATGGGTTTGGAGTTCTCCATTCCAAATCTTTTGAGTAGTTCCTTGGTGTACTTGCTTTGGGTGATGGAGATTCCCTTTCTTGATTGTTTGATCTGGAGTCCGAGGAAGAAGGTGAGTTCTCCCATCATGCTCATCTCGAACTCTCCCTGCATAAGCTTAGCAAAGTCTTGACAAAGGGATTCATTAGTAGACCCAAAGATTATGTCATCAACATAAATTTGTATAACTAACATATCATTTTGATTTCTTTTGATAAAGAGGGTTGTATCTACATTACCTCTTGAAAAACTATTACTTAGTAAAAATTTGCTTAGTCTATCATACCATGCTCTAGGTGCTTGTTTTAATCCATATAATGCCTTATTTAATTTAAAGACATGATTAGGAAAGGCATGATTTTCAAATCCAGGGGGTTGTTCTACATAAACTTCTTCAGCAATAAATCCATTTAAAAAAGCACTTTTAACATCCATTTGAAACAATTTGAATTTCATAAAGCAAGCATATGCAAGTAGAAGTCTAATGGCTTCTAATCTAGCTACTGGTGCAAAGGTTTCATCAAAATCAATCCCTTCTTCTTGATTATATCCTTTAGCAACCAATCTTGCTTTATTTCTAATTACATTACCATGCTCATCTAATTTGTTTCTAAAGACCCATTTTGTGCCAATTATTGAACAGTTTTTAGGTCTTGAAACCAAAGTCCAAACATTATTTCTTTCAAATTGATTAAGTTCCTCTTGCATTGCATTAATCCAATTATGATCTTTTTCAGCTTCTTCAATAGTTTTAGGTTCAAAATGAGATACAAAAGCATAATGATTAAACACATCTCTAAGTGAAGAGCGAGTTTTTACACCATGCATAGGATCACCAATAATTAACTCCTTAGGGTGGTTGTGAACATACCTCCATTCCTTGGGTAGGTCAATTGTACCTTGAGGTTGTTCTTGAATTTCCTCACCTATCTCATCTTGTTTGTCTTCTTGTTCCTTGTCCTCTGGAGTGGCTGAATCTTTCAGAGTGATCTCCTTCATACCTTCTATTAATGGATCTGCATCATCAACACCCTCATTCTTCCTTGAAGGAAGATCGTTAGATTCATCAAAGACAACATGAATGGACTCCTCAACTACTAAAGTTCTTTTATTAAAAACTCTAAAAGCTTTACTAGTAGAGGAGTAACCCAGAAAGATTGCTTCATCTGATTTTGCATCAAATTTACCAAGTCTTTCCTTACCATTATTTAATACAAAACATCGGCAACCAAAAACATGAAAATATGCAATATTTGGTTTTCTTCCTTTCCAAAGTTCATAGGGGGTTTTCTTAAAAAATTGTCTAATTAAAGCACGATTTAGAATGTAACATGCTGTGTTAATAGCTTCCGCCCAAAAATATCTTGGAAGGTTGCTTTCACAAAGCATGGTACGGGCCATTTCTTCTAAGGTTCTGTTTTTCCTTTCAACTATCCCATTTTGTTGGGGTGTTCTAGGAGCAGAGAAGTTATGGCCGATTCCATTCTCATCACAAAATTTTTCAAAGTTTTGATTTTCAAATTCAGTTCCATGATCACTTCTAATATTTTGAATTGAAAATCCTTTTTCATTAGTGACTTTTCGATGAAATTTAGTGAAAATATGAAAAGTTTCATCTTTGTGTGCCAAAAAGAAAACCCAAGTAAAACGTGAATAATCATCTATTATTACAAAACCATATCGTTTTCCTCCTAGACTTGTGGTTCTAGTTGGTCCAAATAAATCCATATGCAAAAGCTCTAATGGTCTAGAAGTTGAAACAATGTTTTTGGATTTAAATGAAACTCTAGTTTGCTTACCTAGTTGACATGCATCACAAATCCTATCTTTTTCAAAATTCAGTTTAGGCAAGCCATGAACTAATTCTTTCTTAATTAATTTTGAAAGAGAATGCATGCTAATGTGAGCAAGTCTACGATGCCAAAGCCAACTAGTCTCATTAACTTTAGCATTTAAGGATACTAGGCATTGCATGTCTAATTTGGCTAAATCATTTAGATCTACCATATAAATATTGCCATGTCTATGTCCTATAAATTTGATGCCATCATTAATAGGACTAGTCACAATACAAACAGATGATTCAAAAACTACTTTATACCCTTTATCACAAAATTGACTAATGCTAAGTAAGTTATGCTTTAAACCTTTAACTAACAAAACATTTTCAATATATTTGGAGGGAGTGATACCAATGTTACCTATCCCGATGATCTTTCCTTTGCCATTATCTCCAAAGGTGACCATCCCTCCATCCTTAGCATCAAGCGTGATGAATTGTGATTCATCACCAGTCATGTGTCTCGAGCATCCACTGTCCAGATACCATTTTCTGTTTTCTCCATGGGATGCTAGACACACCTGCAAACAAATATCAAGTTTTTGTTTTAGGTACCCAAGCTTTCTTGGGTCCTTTTTGGTTAGTCAAGATGGTTCCTTTTGGAACCCATATTTTCTTTACAGTTATGTTTGCACAAGTGTAAGATTTATGTCCTATTCTACCACATTTAAAACAAGTAGTATTGGTAGACTTATTACTTGAATAATTTACATAAATATTTTTCAGATATTTTTGTTTCTTTAAGGGGTTATAGCCAAGTCCGGCCTTATCATATACGGCCTTTTGATTTTCAAGAATCATATTTAGTTTGTTTGAACTTATGGTGAATTTATCTACTATAGGTTTCAGCTTATTTATATCATTCTTTAGGCTTTGGTTCTCTTGAAGCAAAGTAGATTTTTCAACTGAAAGATTTTCTGCTTGTTTTACTAAAGACTGATTTTTCAGTTTTAGTTCTTTATTTTTCATTCCTAGTTTCTTCAATTCATCAATTAAATCATTGAAGGCTTCATGCAATTCTTCAAAAGTAAAATCACTAGGGGTTTCAGAATTTACCTCATTATCGTGTGCCATAAGGCACAGGTTGGCTTGTTCTGTTGAGGTCTCCTCATCGGAGCTTGAGTCGTCGCTCGCACTCCATGTGGCCATCATTGCCTTCTTTTTGAACTTTTTGGGACCTTTCTTCAATTGTGGACATTCGGATTTGAAATGCCCCGGCTTCTTGCACTCATAGCATATAAGGGGTTGATCTTTTTCTTTCTCTTTGCTTTGTTCCCCTTTTGTGAAAGACCTCTTTCTCATCCCCTGTTTCCTCTTTCTTAGGAACTTCTTGAATCTTCGGGTGATGAGTGCCATTTCTTCATCCTGTTCTTCATCTTCTGTATCGTCAGTTTCTTCATCAGGAGAGGCTGTGGATTTGAGGGCAATGGTTCTCTTCTTTTTGACTTCATCCTCTTGATGTTGCTTCATGCTAAGCTCGTGAGTCATCAAGGATCCAAGAAGCTCTTCTAGAGGTAGAGTGTTCAAGTCCTTTGCTTCTTGGATAGCAGTCACCTTGGCTTCCCAGGTTCTTGGCAATGACCTGAGAATCTTCCTTACAAGTTCACTGTTAGTATAAGATTTGCCAAGACTCTTCAAACCATTAATTATATCAGTAAAGCGAGTAAACATAGCAGTTATGGACTCCTCATGCTCCATTTTAAATAACTCATATTTATGTACAAGCATGTTTATTTTAGACTCCTTTACTTGATTTGTTCCCTCATGAGTTACTTCTAACCTATCCCATATTTCTTTAGCAGATGCACAGGTAGAAATGCGATTAAATTCATTTGCATCAAGTGAACAGTAAAGAACATTCATAGCTTTAGCATTTAACTGTGCCAATTTCTTATCAACCTCATCCCATTCTCTTTCGGGTTTGGTTGACTCCTCACCATCTATTATCTTGGTGGGTGTGTGTGGACCGTTCACTATGATACTCCACATATCATAGTCTAGTGCTTGTATGAAAATCTTCATCCGAGCTTTCCAATAGGTGTAGTTAGACCCATTGAAAAGTGGAGGTCGGTTGGTAGATTGCCCCTCGGCTAGAGAAGTGCCGACGTGGGTTGCCATAGATCTTTGGCTCTTTGATTGTTAGATCAAAGAAGGGCTAGAGCACCGGGCTCTGATACCACTTGTTGCCCAGCTATGCAACCCAAGAGGGGGGGTGAATTGGGTTTTAAAAATTTTAGGCTTAACTAATTACTTGTAAAAGTTATATATCAAAAGCTTGATGAATGAAGAGAGATACTTTGGTTTGAGATTAATTACTTAAAACAAGAATGCAAGGATATAATGGAGAGTTAGAGAGAAACAATAAAGCATGCCACAAACACAATGATTTATAGTGGTTCGGTGCCAACCTTGCACCTACGTCCACTCCCCAAGCTCCTACTTGGGAATTTCAATCCACTAAACTTTGTATTCAACCTGAATACAACCGTCGGAAACTCCGACACTAGCTATCCCAAGCTAGTCCACTTGTTTTCCGGGTACAAGCCGACCCACACACTCCGATTTCAGGTTCGGATCAACCTTTCCTTGTTTTGGAAACCCTCCAAAACAAAAACAATTGCTCTCAAGATAAACTCAGTTTAGAGCACAAATTAAGTACAAGAATAGCTCCTTAAGTGAGCGAATATAACAATAAATATGCTTTACTCAAATGAAGAAGCCCTTTTTGGATTTTCTCAAAGTGGATGAGAGATGAAGCAAATGCTTGAGGAGTTGGTGAGCTTGATTTTTTTTTGGCTTCTTGAAGGCTGTAAATGAGCTCTTAAATGAGGTTGAGAAGTTGGCTTGAGAAACTCTCTCTTGAATGAACTTGAATGCCCTCTTGAATACTCTTGATTTTCTCTTTTCAAATCACTTGAATGCCTCTTGGATATTTGGATCTCACTTCATTTTGTTTTTCACCTTTTGAAACCTTTATAGCCTTAAGAGACAAGGGAAAACAAACTAGGCAGAAAAAGAGCCGTTAGAGCACAAAAAGTGAGCATTAAAAGCAACCAAATCTGGCCAAAAACTAGCCGTTACAGGCAAATCCCGTCATATGAGTCGACTCATGAGTCGACTCATGCCTCAGGGGTCGACTCATGAGTCGACCTCTGTTGCAAAGTCCAGAGATTGGGTTTCTGGATTTTCTTGGCCCAAAACAGCAGAGGTCGACTCATGAGTCGACTCATGCCTTGTGGGTCGACTCATGAGTCGACTCACAGGTCGTGCCAAGCCAGAAAACCAGCGTGCCATGGCTAATCTTTGCGTGCCAATCAGCTCATAGTTTCATGAGTTGACTCATGAGTCGACTCATGAACTTCAAACCTTCATAACTCCAAAAATATAAGTCCAAAAACCATGAAACTTTCACCAATAGATTACATATCATTTGTTCTACACGATGATGCTATCAAATCAGAGTTTTGATAAAATTACGATTTTGCCCCTGTAGAGCATAAGGTTTTTTTCACATAAAAATTATTTGTATCCCTTCCAACTGTTTTGTAGTCATCAAAATCAATCTAGGAGCAACAATCTCTCCCTAAAATTTGGTGGACTCACGACACTCGTGGCACACCAATCTCACTTCCCGAACCCTAGGTAGAAACCCTAGGGTACACACCAAAAACCCTGCGCCCAATTTTCTCTCTTTTCTTTCTTTTTCTCTCGGAAGGTTTTGGACCTTCACCTTGTGCAGAAGCCTTCCTCACGCCCCAAAGTTTTTCTCCTAAAATTTCTACGCACGTCCCACCTTTCTCCTCTTTTTAAAACAACGTCGAATGTGTCTTATCCACGTGAGAGGATAAAGACAAGAGGTTACACATTTGAATTCAAATCAAATTTGAATTCAAACGAAAACCAACTTATCCCTATCCTTTTGGGCGTGAGAAGAGAAGGGGCATGGCTCTTTGTGCATGGAAAATATTTCACGAGAAAACTTTTCTCGTGTAAGTAATGTGGCGTACAAAATGGATAAGGATGAAAGGGCAAGTGATAAGTTATCCATTCAAATTCAAACATGCTTTGAATTTGAATGGCTAACTAATTATTTTATCCATCCATATGGCGCACAAATGAGGGCGTGGGGAAGGGTTTTGCATGAGAAAAATTTCACGAGAAGTTTCTTCTCGTGAATTCAAATGGGTGCAAGGAAGTTGGGTGTCGCAGGGAATTTAAAACAAGGTGGTTTGATTCAAATTGAGCCAACCTAGTTTAAAATAGGTTAAGTACAATTAGACCAGATTAAACCTAACATAATTAGGCTTAATTAGGCTCAATAAAATTCTAATCAAATCAGGAATTAACTAAACCTAATCCTTGATCAAATCAGGGACTAAACCACCTTAGCGATTAGGTCAATATTTAACCTAATCGGGTCAATCCAAACTGAATCCAATTCAATTAGACTTGATCCAAAAATAATTACTCAATTAAATTGAGTTAATTAGTAATTAAATCACTAATTAAACCTCTCATAAATATTGAGTTCAAATCCAATGGGCAATCAGGCATCAGAGACCATCGATATGAAACCCTGATCAAAGAGTTCAAATTTTAAATTCAAAATTTGAAATTCAAAATTTTGATCCCGGTACCCAAAATGTGTGGAACTTATGATTAGAGAATCCTAATTCTCAATCATAGAGTCCCAGATAGATAAGACTCATAATCAGCCATCAGATCAGAAAGGAATCTCTAATGTGTGTGACCCCGCAGGTTCGAACCTAAGCCGGTAGCACAGGAACCAATTTCTGTACTAATCGAAGTGACCATCTAGCAATGGTACCCGATGATCGGATAGGTCGAATAATCACAATCGCAACATTCAGAACCTACGTGAATATGGTTACCGTATAATTCATCCCTTTTGACCCCTGTGTTTAGGACGACTCAGGGTTAAACTGTCAACCCTGATGATATCATCCGAATCGTGCTCAACTCAATTAGTCCTGTGACTCCTCACTAGGACTACCCTGACCAAGGTTTTGCTAAATTGAAACACGACTGTACACAGCTCCTAAACTGGAGTGGTCAATCTCATCTTGACACATGCACCGACAAGTCAAGTACTTGACTACACCCAGCAACCTTCCGTCACTGAATTAGAAATTCAGGTAGTCCAGTGCCTAAGTGCAGTGAGTTGCTTGCAAGTCACCGTGGCGGTCTCAGGTCGGAGGGACATTTATACCCATATCCCATCGGAGCAAATCTTGACAGCAGAAATAGCTCCGGAGTTGGTCACGTTCAGTGCAGATGTACCATTACATCTCACCTGTATGCCATACCAGTGTCTCCACACTCTTTGGTTATGAGGACAACCAACCCATATGGCACACAACGACCTATGCTCGATAAACGTTGTCGTCCTTGGTAACAACGTATCATTTGGTCGCGAACATGTTTAAGGACTAAGCGACAAATCCTCCTTTGTCGAGTCTAAATAGTCCTAAGGACTTCACCACAACACAGGAGTTCATTAGAAGATGAAACATTTGTGATGAAAAAATACCAAAATAACTTTTATTTATTTATAATTTATGTACTAATACAAAAAGGAGTACAACCGTCAACAGGCTGACGATTGGCTTTGGGACCATACCTTTGATAGGTCGTCTGTGAAGGTTATGAAGTAGAAAAATCCATCTCTTGCATTTGAGCTCATGGGTCTACATACATCAGAATGTACCAGACCTAAGAGTTCACTGGCTCGCTCACCTTTTCTAGTAAAAGGTGACTTGGTCATCTTCCCAAGAAGACAGGACTCACAGATTGGAAGTGATTCACAATCACTAACTTCAAGAATTCCTTCTTGAGCCAACCTGTTTATCCTGTTCTTATTGATATGACCTAGCCTACAGTGCCAAAGGTAGACTTCTGACACATTATCTATTCTAGAGCGTTTACCGAATTTTTGAACCACATTAACAGGCTGTGATAGTAAGTAAATTCTATTATTTAATTGTCCAACAAATATTGTAACACCATTCAAAATGATATTGTAAATATTTTTTTTTATTAAAAAATCATAACCGTACATGGCCAAAAGGCCTACAGAAATAATATTTAATAAAAAATTTGGACAATAGTGACATTCACTCAGAATTACATTACGAGAATTGATTACAAGACTCATGATTCCTAAAGCTAGAACTGGAACTTTGCTTCCATCTTCAACATTCAGGAACCTCTCGTCTTCATCAAATCTCCTACTGACCTGCAGACCCTGCATCGAATTACAAATATGATAAGGGCTTCCGGTATCTAATACCCAGGCAGTAGTATCACAAATCGAAAAGTTGCAAGGAGTTATCATATAATTACCTTGCTTCTTCTTTGGCCTGTTCGGGTCCAGGGAGGCAATGTATTGAGGACAGTTCCTCTTCCAATGCCCGTGCTTCTTGCAAAAGAAGCACTTCGCCTGGCTCTGGTCATGCTTGCGCTTCTTGGTCTGACCCCGTGCTACTGTCCCAGCATGAGATTGCACCTTCTTATTTTTCTTCTTCTTGTTCTTCTTCCCCTTCCCAAAGGGTTGACGACGAGAAGAAGACCCTCCCACTACATTCACCGACTCCTTATGGAGTTGGTGATCCTTCTCAAAGTTCTGCAGCAACCCCAACAATCCGTGGTAGTTTACTGCAGGCTTTGTCATTCGAAAATGAGTAAGGAATGGGAGGAAGGACTTGGGCAAAGAATTAAGGATCGCATCCTTACCGAGCTGCTCGTGCAGAGGAAAGCCCAATTTGCTTAGGCGCTCAATCATCTCGATCATGTACAGTACATGATCAGTGACTGAGGTCCCATCCCTCATCCGAGCATTGAAAATGGCACAACTAGTTTTGTGCCTTTCAACGTCGTCAGGCGTGCCAAAGGAGTCGTTCAACATTTGAAGCATCTCCTGTGGCTGGGCGTTCTCAAACCTTCGGCTGAACTCATCATTCATTGCTGCCAGCATAATACATCGAACGGTGGTGCGGTCATTGAGCCACTTCAAGTGTCTCAGATCGCCTTACTAGCGTTCGGAGCTGGTTCCTCAGGTGCTGGATCCGTTACTACATAAAAGATCCGCTCATGCTCAAGGACGATTTTTAATTTTCGATACCAGCTATCGAAATTGGATCCCATGAGCTTGTCATTATCTAATAATGACCGGAGCGACAGGGTAGTGGCCATAGCTGCTTAAAGGAAAATGAGACCTCTATTAGTACATAAATTAATACTAAAGACTTGGATTTTAGTCTAAAGTTTTTTCCAATATTTTTACGAACTGGTAGCCTCATCCTCCAATTCGAGGAATTACTTTAATTCCTTAATGGGTACTAGAATCCACACAGACTATACACGAGCCCAACTTTGGTTGGTCAACCCATGTGCATCTATGGGTAGGTTCTTAACCAGTTATTTCTCTAAACAACTTCTAGTAATTGATTTTGCCCCAGAACCTAATCAGTAGGCTTTGGCGTCCACTGAAAAGATCTGGTTAGGTCCAACCATTAACATGACTTAATTTAGTTAATCGGACCAATAAATGATCAGGCCCGACTTTGGCCGGCCAACCTAACCACCATCAGAAAGACTCAATCAAATTATCATATTATGAATAATAATTCCATTAGCCAATGAACACCAGGCCTTTGGGCCTCCAATGATCATTGAACTAATGGACTCATTATCACTCACTTAATGGGAGGCTATGACTTAGTTATCATTATAACTTAATCATTTTAAGGACCTAATAATTTTGAGAATTTTATTAAAGAATAGTAGAGAAGAAATCATCCAGCCAATTTCAATCCTCTCACTGACTTCACCAAGTCAGATTAAAAAAAGATTTAATTAAAGCTGGCATTAGGAGCACCTAAATCAGTCACACTGATTTACCTAATGACATGGGTGAGCTCTAATCACCAAGTGATCTAATCAAAATCTAACTTACCAGATTGGTCAGGTAAGTGAGATCAGTGGTGGAGATTTGCCATTAACTCGTCAATGATCGAATCAATGCGAGTAGCTCCCGCTTAAGAACCACTGGTCAAATCTGCCGAACTTACCTTAGACACCAATCGGTTCATTAGTTTTAATTTTGATCAACTTAGTAAATAGGGCTCCACCACGTAGCCATGAATTAAGTCCATCTTGGTCTAGTTAAAGACATAGACCCATTCAACTACAACTATTGAAGTTGAGTCTAGAGTATCCTTGACCTAATCTAATTCAACTTTTGATTAGATTTGACCAATTACTCCATTTAGTCCATTTTTTAAACTAACCTTAGGTCTAACCCAATTATGGACCTAATTCATCTAACCCATTGACCCACAAGTTTATGCAATTGTCTTAGGTCTTAATTCACAATTCTAGACCTACTAGACAACACTTAATTCTTTTAATTAAGTACTTGGGCTGATGGGTCAGGGTTTGGCATTTCGAAAATAATTTTCAAATTTGAAAGATTTTATTTTCTGTTCACCAAATATGTTAACTCATTTCGCAAACGGGTCAGTACATTTCATAAACAGCAATTCTATTGCTCATTTCATAATAGAAAATAACTCAAAATAAATCATAAATTTTCTTTTAGATCTAATCTAACACATTCATGATAAATTTTTTAATTAAGTCCTTTCGCTGCTTCATCGGCATGGGATATAATTGCATCGGCACCCCTACCGCCATAGGAGACCCCATCGAATGGGAAGAGAGGGCCTTTAAACCCTACTTTTCTCCTATGACCGGATGGCCATGGCAACCAACCCAATTAGATTACTTGCTACTTGGATCAAGTATATCTAAATATATCAATTTTAAAATTTAAATTTTGAATTTTAAATTTTAAATTTCAAATTTTAAATTTTAAATTTCAAATTTGAGATTTCAACCAAATTTCAAATTTCGAATTTTCAATCTTTGAATTTTAAATTTTGAATTTTAAATTTCAAATTTCGAATTTCAAATTTCAAATTTCAAATTTGAGATTTCAACCAAATTTCAAATTTTAAATTTTGAATTTCAAATTTCAAATTTCAAATTTCAAATTTCAAATTTGAGATTTCAACCAAATTTCAAATTTTAAATTTTTGAATTTCAAATTTGAAACTTCTAACAAATTTTAAATTTTAAATTTCAAATTTCAAATCTTTTTGAATTTCAAATTTTGAATTTTGAATTTCAAATTTAAACTTATAGATTACACCTTAATCTACGCATGCATATGTATATCATATTCTAGAACCATGCTCTGATACCATTTGAAGCGAAAATTTAGTGCAGGGGCAAAATGGTAATTTTAAAACTTTTTCAAAATTACTATTTTACAGTGAAATTATTAATTAATCTCATTAATTAATACTAATTAACCCTACACTAGGATCTAAATATGATACAACAGCATGCATTTAAATTTGAAATTCAAATTTGAATCAGTAAACGTTTTACAGTACTGTATTCAGAACACATCACCTTTTGCGGGTAGTCGATCACTGCAATCTGATCACCGTCGGGGGGCTCTGATCATCACGTCGCAGCCACACAAATGTCTGACCTCTACGGATCATCCACACGAAGCTCCCATCTGATCAGCTCCTCACGAATGCTAGTTCGTGATTTCACCCTTTTGATGGCAGATGTTGATCGAACTCCTTCGATCGATGTGTGCCGACTTTTTGGATGCTCTGGATCATCTGCACAGTTGCTTGAGAGGCTGATGGATCTCTCCTTGAAATTTAGTGGACTCACGACACTCGTGGCACACCAATCTCACTTCCCGAACCCTAGGTAGAAACCCTAGGGTACACACCAAAAACCCTGCGCCCAATTTTCTCTCTTTTCTTTCTTTTTCTCTCGAAAGGTTTTGGACCTTCACCTTGTGCAGAAGCCTTCCTCACACCCCAAAGTTTCTCTCCTAAAATTTCTACGCACGTCCCACCTTTCTCCTCTTTTTAAAACAACGTCGAACGTGTCTTATCCGCGTGAGAGGATAAAGACAAGAGGTTACACATTTGAATTCAAATTAAATTTGAATTCAAACGAAAATCAACTTATCCCTATCCTTTTGGGCGTGAGAAGAGAAGGGGCGTGGCTCTTTTGTGCATGGAAAATATTTCACGAGAAACCTTTTCTCGTGTAGGTAATGTGGCACACAAAATGGATAAGGATGAAAGGGAAAGTGATAAGTTATCCATTCAAATTCAAACATGCTTTGAATTTGAATGGCTAACTAATTATTTTATCCATCCATATGGTGCACAAATGAGGGCGTGGGGAAGGGTTTTGCGTGAGAAAAATTTCACGAGAAGTTTCTTCTCGTGAATTCAAATGGGTGCAAGGAAGTTGGGTGTCGCAGAGAATTTAAAACAAGGTGGTTTGATTCAAATTGAGCCAACCTAGTTTAAAATAGGTTAAGCACAATTAGACCAGATTAAACCCAACATAATTAGACTTAATTAGGCTCAATAAAATCCTAATCAAATCATAAATTAACTAAACCTAACCCCTGATCAAATCAGGGACTAAACCACCTTAGCGATTAGGTCAATATTTAACCTAATCGGGTCAATCCAAACTGAATCCAATTCAATTGGACTTGATCCAAAAATAATTACTCAATCAAATTGAGTTAATTAGTGATTAAATCACTAATTAAACCTCTCATAAATATTGAGTTCAAATCCAATAGGCAATCAGGCATCAGAGACCATCGATATGAAACCCTGATCAAAGAGTTCAAATTTCAAATTCAAAATTTGAAATTCAAAATTTTGACCCTGGTACCCAAAATATGTGGAACTCATGATTAGAGAATTCTAATTCTCAATCATAGAGTCCCAGATAGATAAGACTCATAATCAGCCATCAGATCAGAAAGGAACCTCTAATGTGTGTGACCTCGCAGGTTCGAACCTAAGCCGGTAGCACAGGAACTAATTTCTGTACTAATCGAAGTGACCATCTAGCAATGGTACCCGACGATCGGATAGATCGAATAATCGCAATCGTAACATTCAGAACCTACGTGAATATGGTTACCGTATAATTCATCCCTTTTGACCCCTGTGTTTAGGACGACTCAGGGTTAAACTGTCAACCCTGATGATATCATCCGAATCGTGCTCAACTCAATTAGTCCTGTGACTCCTCACTAGGACTACCCTGGCCAAAGTTTTGCTAAATTAAAACACGACTGTACACAGCTCCTAAACTGGAGTGGTCAATCCCATCTTGACACATGCACCGATAAGTCAAGTACTTGACTACACCCAGCAACCTTCCGTCACTGAATTAGAAATTCAGGTAGTCCAGTGCCTAAGTGCAGTGAGTTGCTTGCAAGTCACCGTGGCGGTCTCAGGTTGGAGGGACATTTATACCCATATCCCATCGGAGCAAATCTTGACAGCAGAAATAGCTCCGGAGTTGGTCACGTTCAGTGCAGATGTACCATTACATCTCACCTGTATGCCATACCAGTGTCTCGACACTCTTTGGTTATGAGGACAACCAACCCATATGGCACACAACGACCTATGCTCGATAAACGTTGTCGTCCTTGGTAACAACGTATCATTTGGTCGCGAACATGTTTAAGGACTAAGCGACAAATCCTCCTTTGTCGAGTCTAAATAGTCCTAAGGACTTCACCACAACATAGGAGTTCATTAGAAGATGAAACATTTGTGATGAAAAAATATCAAAATAATTTTTATTTATTTATAATTTATGTACTAATATAAAAAGGAGCACAACCATCAACAGGCTGACGATTGACTTTGAGACACTATTTTCAACATATCGGACCTCCCCAATCTCCTTACTGCACCGTCATGTGTCCTCCAGCCGACCGTCCCAATACCTCTGATCGCACAGCTCGATCCATCCGGCAGATATACAGTGCTCTCACTGTTCTCCAGGGAGTCAAACTGCTCCTCTCTGCAACACACATGATAGGGGCATGCAGAATCTAATAT
Organism: Elaeis guineensis; assembly: GCF_000442705.2. NCBI lineage: Eukaryota > Viridiplantae > Streptophyta > Magnoliopsida > Arecales > Arecaceae > Elaeis > Elaeis guineensis. The sequence continues at coordinate 131,968,053 of NC_025996.2, forward strand.
CCACTACTGGGAAGAAGTAGATACCTCGTCAGATATCTCCAGGACATCTCCATCTGAATCACTGCCGGCCATCGCTACAGCAGCCACCGTCCGATTTTTCAATTGAGGGCAATCTCTGGCTAGATGCCCCAACTCTTCACACCGGTAACATCTGATTTTGCTCAAGTCCCTCCTGGACTTAGACCGCCCTCGTTGCGATCTCCTGTCGCTCCGTCTACCACCTCCTGCTCCTCCAGAAGCCACCAAAGCTGAGCTATCACCACCTGAGCTCGAAGCTGGGTTCTCCCTCCTGAGAACATCGTTCTGGAGTATCGCCGCGGTGACCTCGTCCATCTTGATAGTGCTCTTCCCCACTAGAAGAGCAGTCACCAAGGACTCATACGAAGAGGGAAGCGACGTCAGCAAAACCAGCACCCTGATCTTCTCCTCAACGTTCTCGCCAACGCTGAGAAGGTCGGTGAGGATCTTCTGGAAGTGGCTCAGATGCTCCTGCACGCTCTGTCCCTCAGTCATCCGCAGTTGGTAAAACTGCCTCCAGAGGAAAAGAGTGTTGGTGAGAGACTTCGCCATGTACAACTTTTCGAGCTTCGACCACAGCACCGTCGGAGAAGTCTCGCTCAGCATATGGATCACCACCTCATCCGCCAGGTACATGCGGATGGTACTCACCGCCTGCATCTGTAGCCGTTTCCAATCCCGCACCTCCATGGTGGTCGGCTTCTCATCGCACAAGAGAGCATCGATCAACCCCTGTTGGATGAGCACGTCCTTCACCCTTGCCTGCCACAAGGAGAAATTGCTCTTACCATCGAACTTGTTGATCTCCATCTTGATTGTTCCTGTTTTCTCCATCTTCAGTCTTGCTCACCACCACTGCAATCTGCATCCTTGTACCGCCTTGCTCTGATACCACTTGTTGGGTGGATGTTTGGCCAGGACACTACCTCCCAAGATCCTTTCAGTACCACGCGATGCAGCAGGAAGAAAGAAGAAACAAAACAAAAGGAAAAACAATCAAAATACGTGGATCAGCCACAAAAGGGCTCGCCTCCACGGGGCATGCAAACTTCACTTTGAAAAAGAAATTTTACAAGAGGAGACCTCACCCTCAACCCTTGTACACCCAATTCTCTATCACATGAAGTTCCCCTCATAAAAGCTCTCTCTCTTGGAGATCCCCCTGAACCCCTGAAGAGCCTGGTGACCGCTGTCCAGGAGCCTCCTACTCCTTCTCTCTCAGCGCCCTAGCCTCTCTCTCTCTCCTCTGGTTCGTACGGTGGCGAGAAATCGAATCCACGCACCCCTCTATTTTGTCACAGGCCTTTTTAAAGGCTTAAACGGGTTTAAAACTTGATTAGAGAGGGATTAGGAGTCCTAAACAAAGCCAAAAAACCCCTGAACCGTCGGATCAAGACCGAGAGCCCTCTGGGCCCTTAGATCGCGCTCCGGTCCACGGAATAGTGTCGTGGACCGTGAGAAACGTGTGGGAAATGCCCACGCGGTCCACAGACCGCGCCGTGGACCACCCGGTCTATGGTGGACCGGGGCAAGGGGCCAGCAGGCCTGGGTCGCGCGTCTCGCGCGGGCCTGGGCCTGGGTCGCGCGTCCCGCGCGGGCCTGGGTCCCGCATCCCACGCGGGCCTGGGACGCGCATCCCGCGTGCCGCCGCCTGCGGCCGCGCCGCTGCCACCCGCCGTCGGTCGCCGGCGGTCCTTCGCCACCTCGATTCTTGTGCCGACTTCAAAAGCTCGTATCTCCTCCATCCGAGCTCCGATTCAGGTGATCTTGATCTCGTTGGACTCCATTTTTCGCCGCGAACCTCGCTGTGGGCTCAATGTGGGCTGAATCTCAAGGCGTCAAATCCTAACAATCTAGTTGAATACAATTTCAGTGAAATAGGAGTGCTTTGGCCGGTGTTGACGTCTTCCAAGCAACGGATTGGAGTAGTTCCTATGTTAAAATCAAGTTGGTGTTCTTCTTTTTCTTCCATCTTCTTTGATCTTTCTTCTCTCTGTCCTTTAGATTTTTTTTCGATGTCGTTAGTTTAATCTGTGAGATGTGTGCTCGAATAATGAAGGATTCATGGAGTTCTTTGATTTGGTTCTGGTTGTTTTTCAGTTCTTCATGTTTTCATAAGAAGTTTTGGATGGAGTATGTTATAGGTCTAGAAGTTGTTTTGTTTGATGAATAGTTCAAAGGTGAACAATAAAGAGGAGATACAAGCCAGATTTTTGTCCAAGCAAAGATTTATTCTTTCATTATTTTTTCCTTTTCTTGCTATTGTGTCATCAGGAAGATTTTGGCATTTTTGGTTTGATATTTGGAACTAGTTTGTATTAGATATTCTCTTTCAGTTTCCTCTTTGTGTTTTCACTTGATTATGAGTACCCAGAAAGAGCAGATGCGATGAATTTCTAGCTCTTTTAATTGGGTTTAAGTGTCTGAAATATAATGTGTACAACTCCATAATTTTGATTGTTGGTGGTCCTGCTTTAGATCCAGCACATCTTTTGAGTAAGAAAAATAAGTGACTAACACATCATATGAGCTTTCCATTGAATTTATGATAATTACAGATGTTATGAACTTTTTTACAAATTTGATCTCCACTTAATTTTTGGTGTGATTTTTAGAATCATATGGTCGAATTGTCTTGAATTATATGTGAACGACAGCAAAATATGCTTGCAAAAACTGAGTCATGGCTTTAACCAGGCTATCAATTTTTCTTTTGACTATCACATGTTTTTAGTTGGTTGGGGGATTTTATCGAGGTTGTAGATTTCTTAGCACATGGAACAAAGTTTTGTTCCTAGGCATCTAAGCATTGACCCAACATGCTTCTATTCTTTTTTATTTTATTGATATGGAAAAAATGATTCAAAGAATAGTGTGCTTGGAGGATTCAAGCTAGATTTTCTACTGAATTTGGGGATTAGACGGTTTCAGATAGTCCCTATTCTTTTGACATCATAACAATAAAACAGAGATTGTTTTGTCTCTCTTAAACAAGGAATCAAAATTTGTGAGATTGTTCAGAGTCCAAGATTTCTAGTTCCAACTTGTAATATTTGGATCAGCACTAACCTACAAGTTGCACAAAACTCATTACTGGCCTGCAAGTGTCAAGCGCTTGTTCTTCTTAGTTCCTTCTTTTTTTTTTTTCTTTTTTTATGATGTAATTGAGTTAGAAAGGCCTAACTCAAAGAGATATATATTACTTTGTGTAGTCATATATACAGATAGAAAGTCTTAACTATATCAACCTCTGTAACTAAAATCATATGCTGCTAAGAGGTCTATCTAGTGACTCTTTGACCACGTTTCTGATACTCTGAATTTGATCGAAGTCCTTATCTTTGGCATGCTCTGTCCAAAACATGTAGAGTTTACCAATTTGTTGTATAAGAATTCTGAGAAGAAAGGCATGGAAGTCAAAAATTCTCCTATTATGCTCTTTCTAAAGGCACCAAAATCCTACCGCCAGAAGAATCTTTAAACCTTTCCTAGAAGAGTGCATTGATTCATTTGATCGCCAGTTAAGCCACAGCGCAGATTGCGAAGATGGCAACGATTTGAAACCCAGCATGTCCCGAAAGTGCGATCAAATTTTGCCTGCAAAGGGGCACTGGAGGAAGATGTTGTCAATGGTTTCGAGATTGGAATCACACAATGTCACACCCCCGATCCGAGATTTTGAATCGAGGGTCATGGCAACCACCGCATACTCATAGAAAACTCTTCCCATAAGCATGCAAGGCATCTTATCATACTATTCTAAAACAACAGCGGAATAATTAGTCAACAATTTAAATCTAAAATATAACGACCTAAACTTTTTTTTTAATATCTCAATAAATTCAACAACGATTCAAAGGCTTTGCATCAAATTCAATAAGCCTTTCAACCTAAAATAAAAATATGAAGATTCTGCTTCTGATCACTCTTCTATTTATATCTTGTATCATCTTAATTCTTCAACATCTGTAAAAACAGTAAAATAAGAGGTAATGAGCTAGACAGCCCAGTAAGCAACGATCACTTCTCAACAGATTTCATCAGGCATATAAGTAAATAATCATTTATAGAAAATAAGCATATAGAGTTCATCGATTCGAAATCAATTTCAATTATGCAATATAATTCATGCCAAATTCATTTCTTTTTCGAAAATTCAAGTTTCTTTCAAGATTTCAATTTCTTTTGTTCTTCAATTTCTTTTCATCAACCATGAGCTATGACCACATTTTTCCTGTGGCAGGGTCATAATACCGCGTATCTGCTTGCGGTAGGCTGCGAATCATCTGGCAGCCATATCCTTTGGAACCGCTGGTCTCTTTGGCGGTTTGTCGCTGGTCTCTCTGGCGACATGTCGCTGGTCTCGCTGGCGACATAAACCCTCAGGACAATCAATTGCCAACGTATATGCCCCCATTGGCGGGGTCCTTTACATAGTCAGGTTGTCAATTCATAATGTTTCTTATATCATAATTCTTCATAAATCATATTTCATATTCTAATTTCGATAATAAAACATATAATCATGTAATATCGAAATCAATCAATATAATGCATCACGAAATCAATATGTTCAATCATGCTTCATCATAACATTTCAAATAAGATATTTTCATGGCAAAATACTATTCATCTAATTCATGCATCGTTTCACAAATCATGTCAGAAAAATACATTATAATTTGCCGATAAATCTAGAAAAAGTGAAACATTACTTACTTCGAACGCACTCCAATAAATTCACATAATTCTATAAATTTTCTTCCAAAAAAATTCTGTTCGTAGATCATATCGCGATATCGCATGATCAAACATCCATAATCCTATACAGAATCAATTTCAATAATTAGAAAGAATACGAACACCATATTTCAACAGTTTAGATTGGGTCCGGTCATCTAATTTCATCTAATCAAAATCTAATTAGGACCTAAATGATCCAAAGTTTGACTGTCAGATCAAATCGGATTCGAAGTGATAGGACCGAGGTTTCTTCATCGATTTCATAAAATCAAGTAGAGAGAGAAAATCAGAGGAGAGAAAATTTATGAGGTACAATTCGAATTGATCAGGTGACACAATCCAACATTACGATTGGTCCAATATCTTGATTGGTGAAATCAACATGATCAAATCAAGTCATGACTAGATCGGGATCATGGATGATCAAATCTAAAGATTCATGGTCTGATCAAGGTGGGTGCCAGTACGCTGTCTGACAATCATGGATCAGGGTTCTTCATTAGAATCAGATCAGACTTATTAAAAGAAATTTCTTCATTCACTAACCTTTTTTTAGAGAGAGAATCAATCAAGAGAGAGAATATTTTAGAGAGAGAAAATTCTAGAGAGAGAAAATTCTAGAGAGAGAAAACTCATCTTGAATTCTTCAGACAATATGATTCAACAAATTTTGATCGATCAGATCAAATCATGCTAAAATTATCATGTGGATAATTAAATAAGATCATGAGAAATAAAATCTAAAAATACTTGATCTGATCAAAATGGATGTCGGTGTACCGTCCGACGATCACAGATCAAAAATCCATCATGAGGATCATTTAAATTCATCATCATTCTTCTCAAAATTCTAGAAATCTTAGGAGAGAGAAATAATCTAGAGAGAGGATTCTAGAGAGAGAAAGTAGAGAGAGAAAGTCCAATTCTAGAGAGAGAAAATACTAGTTCAGGCTGAAGAGAGAGAGGGAAGAGAAAGAAACTCTCTTTCTCATATTTTATTATTTATATCATTATTTATTAATTAATTTTTTTTTTCTTCTTTTCTTTCTTCTTTTTTTTCTTTTTTTTTTTTTCATTTTCTTCACGAAAGAGAGAGGAGAGAAAATCTTATTTATTATTATTATATTATTATTATTTTATTTTTTTTCTTTTTTTTTCTTTTCCTTTCCTTTTTCTTTTTCTTTTCTTTTTCTTCTTTTTCTTTTCTTTTTCTTTTCTTTTCCTTCTTCTTTTCTTTTTCTTTTTCTTTTCCTTCTTCTTCTTTTCTTTTTCTTTTTCTTCTTCTTCTTCTTCTTCTTCTTCTTCTTCTTCTTCTTCTCCCACTGGGTTCCTTTTGGGCCGAAACAGGGGACCTTAAGATCCCCTCGTTGGGTGGTCGGCCGGCGGCGTGGTTGGCGTGAGATGGCCCTCGGCAGGAGGAGAGGCGATCCGCGGTAAGAAGAGGCCAAACCCGGTGGTCGACGGTGACCACCGACGGCGGAAAAACGGCAAAAGAGAATATTCTTCCGCAATAAAATCCGGCGACTTCGGTCGCCGACGAACGTACACATCGGCACGGGAAGGAAGGGGGAGAAGAGAGGAAGGGGAGGAGGCTTACCTCCGTCGCCGGCGAAGCTTTTCCGGCGAAAAATTGGACGGCACAGGGACGGTCTTCCGCGGGATTTTTCCGGCGATTGCCGCCGTTTGAGCTTAGGATTTTCGGTGGAAAGGAGAGAGGAGGGATCTCCTCCTTAAATAGGGCCGGAGGAAACTTGTTTCCGACTCCGATTAGAAGCCGGTGAACGGAGGAAGAAGACTCCCTTCGGGAGTTCTTCTCCTCTGTTTTCCTTCCCTCTTTTTTTTTTTTTTTCGTTTGGCTGGCTGGGCTATCACACACAATGCGCAGTTTAATCCTCGTTGCCACCCTCTTTTAGCAAGATTAATTTTGGTCAGAATTTTGTCCAAAAAACTTAGATACAGAAAATGTTGTATCCTTGGTGGAAGATTCATTGTCCACACAGTTTGACAGAAAAAAGGCCTTACTCCCCCATCCATTAAGAATCTGTAGCAATGCTTTGGGGAGAAGGACTTGAGGTTGAACCAGCACCATTTGATTTTGTCCGAGGCGTCTGTGAGATGGATGCTCGATAAGATCTGTTCCAGTTCCTGACGGTCTCCCAAACTAGCCAGCAAGAGCCAGGGGGAGAGGAGGTGTTGAGCATCTTTGCAGCAGAGATGTCTTTGTTAGGAGAAAGAGCATAAATCAATGGGAATCTATCCTTAAGTGGTTGATCTAGGAGCCATGTATCCTCCCAGAAGGAGGTACGAAATTCAATTTACCAACTTGAAATTATACCAGCATCCAAAAAAGAGCGTTGAGCTTTAATAAATTCCTCTAAAAGTCTGACTTATATCGACACGCTGACTGATTATGATAAGAAAACTGGCTCTTGAAATATTGATCTCTAATGATCATATCCCACGGCTTTGGGACATCAGCGTAGAGGTTCCACCACCATCTGAAGAAGAGCACCAAGTTGAGTATTCTAATATTTGTGATTCCTAAATATTTCTTAAGGTGACAAACTTAGGATCAGTTCAACAGACTCTTGCCAGGCTTACACTGATCATTACCACACCATAAAAAGGACCTACAAGCCTTTTCGATTTTGTTGATTACTGCTGAGGGAAGGATGAAGTTGGACATCCAGAATGCTATTGATGGAGTAATCACTGCATTAAGGAGCAATACTCGACCTGCAAATGAAAGCATTTTACCTTTCCATCCAACCAATTTCTTAGTGATCTTTTCGGTGAGAGGATTCCAATCAGAAGCCTTGAGAGAGCTGTAATGTAGCGGCATACCTAAAAACGTAAGAGGGAAATCTGCTGTTTGCTTCTCAGAATGTTGGCTATTTGGTCCCTCTCTGATTGCTTCATGCCAATGCCCAGCACTTTAGATTCGTCAAAATTGATGTATAAACCAGACCACAACTCAAAAGAGTATAAAATGAATTTGAGAGTCCCAATGTGTTTTCTGATTGCCCTACAAAAGATGAGTGTATCGTCAGCAAACTGTAAATTATAAATTAGACTTGAGGTTTTCTTATTGCAAATCTCTTCAATTAAATGATGTTTAGCAGTAGTTTTAAAGATTCGATCTAAGACATCCACCACTAAAATAAATAACTGAGGTGATAATGGGTCACCTTGTCTTAACCCCCTACGATGACAAAAAGATTTACCCTGGGTTTCGTTGATGAGGATCGATAATTTAGCCGTGGAAATGATATCGCTGATCCGTCTACACCACCTAGTCCCGAAGCCTCTTGCTTTTAGCAAGTCTAAGAGGAATGACCATGAAATATTATCAAAAGTTTTTTGGAAATCCAACTTATAGACAATGCATTTCTGTTTTGTCTTGTGAGCCTGTGTGACGATCTCCTTAGCAACAGCAAAGCTTTCAGCAAGTCTCGTGCGAGTGGGTGCTACTAAGTCATCTAACTTTCTAGCAAGTCTCGTTGAGAGAATTTTGAAAATGATCTTGACTATTCCATGAAGGAGGCTTATGGGTCGATAGTCCTTCACAGAACACGACTGATTTTTCTTAGGGAGGAGGACGATGTATGAGTAATTCATCCTGTCAAGAGTGATTTGGTGATTATAGAAATTGGGTATTATCCTCATCAGATCCGGGTGGATTATATCCCAACACTCCTTGTAGAAGGCGAACGAGAATCCATCAGGATCTGGAGATTTCTGAGATGTCAGGGCAAACACTGCACCTTTGACTTCTTCCACGGTGAAAGGAGCTTCAAGATTATGGAGATGGGGAGGCTCACCCGGGTACAATGTCCTCCAATCTGCTTGGGCAAAGTGTTCATGCGAACAACCAAGAAGTCTCATGAAGAATTCACGAAATTGATTGTGGATCTGATTCTGATCAGATAATGTTGTCCTCTGGTTGTTCGGTTTAAAGAGAAAATTTTTCCGCCTTCTGTTGCAGGCCCAAGCATGGAAAAATTGTGTGTTATGATCCTCGTGTCTTAGCCATTGCACTCGTGCCCGCTGCATTTACAAAATTTTCTCTTGTTTTAGTAATTGCCCAAGGTCATCCTTTAATTGCTTCCTTTTTGATTGCTCAGGAGCCGAGAGAGTTCTGTTTTCCTCAAGAGTGTTGGGTGGATGTCTGGCCAGGACACCATCTCCCAAGATCCTTTCAGTACCACGCGATGCAGCAGGAAGAAAGAAGAAACAAAATAAAAAGAAAAATAATCAAAATACGTGGATCAGCCACAAAAGGGCTCGCCTCCACGGGGCATGCAAACTTCACTATAAAAAAGAAAATTTTATAAGAGAAGACCTCACCCTCAACCCTTGTACACCCAATTCTCTCTCATCTGAAGTTCTCCTCACAAAAGCTCTCTCTCTCTTGGAGACCCCCCTGAACCCCTGAAGAGCCTGGCGACCGCTGTCCAGGAGCCTCCTGCTCCTTCTCTCACAGCACTCTCGCCTCTCTCTCTCTTCTCGGGTTCGTACGGTGCGAGAAACCAACCCTCTGCCTTCTCTGTTCGTCTCAGGCCCTTTTAAAGGGTTAAACAAAACTTAAAACATGATTAGAGAGGGATTAGGAGTCCTAAACAAGCCAAATCAGCGTCCCAGACCGTCGGATCAAGACCGGGAGCCACTTGGGCCGTCAGATCGCGCTCCGGTCCACGGAATAGTGCCGTGGACCGCGAGAAACGCGTGGGAAACGCCCACGCGGTCCACAGGCCGTGCCGTGAACCACCCGGTCCACGATGGACCGGGGCAAGGGGCCAGCAAGTCGCTGGCCTGGGCCGGCCCCCGCGCGCGCCTCAGCCGCGCGCCCCGCTGGGCCGCGCGCCCGCCTGGGCCGCGGGCCTGGGACGCGCGTCCCGTGCGCCGCCGCCTGCGGCCGCGCCGCTGCCGCCCGCCGTCGGTCGCCGACGGTCCTCCGCCGCCTCGATTCTCGTATCGACTTTAAAAGCTCGTATCTCCTCCATCCGAGCTCCGTTTCGGGTGATCTTGGTCTCGTTGGACTCCGTTTTTCGCCGCGAACCTCTCTGTGGGCTCAATGTGGGCTGAATCTCGAGGCGTCAAATCCTAACAATCTCCATCTCGACTCGATATTCGGCCTCCTCCAAACTTCGAGAGCTTCTGGATCTCCTCGCCCCCATACCCTGGGGCAATCGCCTGCTGATCATGGATGGGCAAACATGGGAGTCGAGCCAAGCTGCTCGATCCCATCTCCGTCGTATGCTGTGCTCCTCTTGACCTGAGACCTGCTCGGGGCATCGTTCTGCGGCAATAGGAATCTTACCTTGCGACGTCGCCTCTTGTCCTCCCGAGTCTCCTATCTCGTGCCCGATCCGCCTCCTGGAGCTCCACCTCGCTCTGGGCTCCACCTAACTCCCGAAGCTCCACCTCGCACTGGGCTCCCTGCCAGGTAATAATGTCCTCTGCTCCCCTTCTTCCCCTCCAGCACAATCCTATTGCCGCATAGCACCCTCAGGATTCCTCCACCAGCTACCGTCCTGTAGCCTCTCGAATCCAGTCTGCTAAGTGAGATAAGATTTCGTCTGAAATTGGGTATGTATCGGACCTCCCCCAATCTCCTCACTGCACCGTCATGTATCCTCCAGCTGATCGTCCCAATGCCTCTGATCGCACAGCTCGATCCATCCGGCAGATATACAGTGCTCTCACTGTTCTCCAGGGAGTCAAACTGCTCCTCTCTGCAACACACATGATAGGGGCATGCAGAATCTAATATCCACTGCTGGGAAGAAGTAGATACCTCGTCAGATATCTCCAGGACATCTCCATCTGAATCGCTGCCGGCCGTCGCTACAGCAGCCACCGTCCGATTTTTAAGTTGAGGACAATCTCTGGCTAGATGCCCCAACTCCTCACACCGGTAACATCTGGTTTTGCTCAAGTCCCTCTTGGACTTGGACCGCCCTCGTTGTGATCTTCTGTCGCTCCGTCTACCGCCTCCTGCACCTCCAGAAGCCACCAAAGCTGAGCCATCGACACCTGAGCTCGAAGCTGGGTTCTCCCTCCTGAGAACCTCGTTCTGGAGTATCGCCGCGGTGACCTCCTCCATCTTGATAGTGCTCTTCCCCACTAGAAGAGCAGTCACCAAGGACTCGTATGAAGAGGGAAGCGACGCCAGCAAAACCAGCGCCCTGGTCTTCTCCTCAACGTTCTCGCCAACACTGAGAAGGTCGGTGAGGATCTTCTGGAAGTGGCTCAAATGCTCCTGCACGCTCTGTCCCTCAGTCATCCGCAGTTGGTAAAACTGCTTCCAGAGAAAAAGAGCGTTGGTGAGAGATTTCGCCATGTACAACTCCTCGACCTTCGACCACAGCACCGTCGGAGAAGTCTCGCTCAGCACATGGATCACCACCTCATCCGTCAGGTACATGCAGATGGTACTCACTGCCTGCATCTGTAGCCGTTTCCAATCCCGCACCTCCATGGTGGTCGGCTTCTCATCGCACAAGAGAGCATCGATCAACCCCTGTTGGATGAGCACGTCCTTCACCCTTGCCTGCCACAAGGAGAAATTGCTCTTACCATCGAACTTGTTGATCTCCATCTTGATTGTTCCTGTTTTCTCCATCTTCAGTCTTGCTCACCACCACTGCAATCTGCGTCCTTGTACCGTCTTGCTCTGATACCACTTGTTGGGTGGATGTTTGGCCAGGACACCACCTCCCAAGATCCTTTCAGTACCACGCGATGCAGCAGGAAGAAAGAAGAAACAAAACAAAAAGAAAAACAATCAAAATACGTGGATCAGCCACAAAAGGGCTCGCCTCCATGGGGCATGCAAACTTCACTATGAAAAAAAAAATTTTACAAGAGGAGACCTCACCCTCAACCCTTGTACACCCAATTCTCTCTCATCTGAAGTTCCCCTCACAAAAGCTCTCTCTCTCTTGGAGACCCCCCTGAACCCCTGAAGAGCCTGGCGACCGCTGTTCAGGAGCCTCCTGCTCCTTCTCTCACAGCGCTCTCGCCTCTCTCTCTCTTCTCGGGTTCGTACGGCGCGAGAAACCAACCCTCTGCCTTCTCTGTTCGTCTCAGGCCCTTTTAAAGGGTTAAACAGAGCTTAAAACATGATTAGAGAGGGATTTGGAGTCCTAAACAAGCCAAATCAGCGTCCCAGACCGTCGGATCAAGATCGGGAGCTACCTGGGCCCACAGATCGCGCTCCGGTCCACGGAATAGTGCCGTGGACCGTGAGAAACGTGTGGGAAACACCCATGCGGTCCACAGGCCGCGCCGTGAACCACCCGGTCCACGATGGACCGGGGCAAGGGGGCCAGTAGGCCGCTGGCTTGGGCCGGCCCGCGCGCGCGGGCCTGGGCCGCGCGCCCCGCTGGGCCGCGCGTCCCGCGCGCCGCCGTTTGCGGCCGCGCCGCTGCCGCCCGCCGTCGGTCGCCGACGGTCCTCCGCCGTCTCAATTCTCGTGCCGACTTCAAAAGCTCGTATCTCCTCCATCCGAGCTCCGTTTCGGGTGATCTTGGTCTCGTTGGACTCCGTTTTTTGCCGCGAACCTCGCTGTGGGCTCAATGTGGGCTGAATCTCGAGGCGTGAAATCCTAACAAAGAGAATCTAGGAGATCAATCTTTTCCAAAATCAGGTTCTTCTTGAGAAGGACGTTTCCAACTTCAAAGGAGTTCCAATTTCTGAACTTTGTTCTAAGATTTCGAAGCTTCTGGATCATAATAATTATTGGGTTTGAAGAGATTATCTCCTGATCCCACCAATTCCGAATTTTTTCTTAGACCCCTGCAATTGTCAGCTAAAAATTACTTCTTAGTTACTTCTTAAAAGCTATTATTGTTTTCATGATATTCAACTATTTTGTGACCAATCTTCTCTATCTTTCTTTAACATTATACAAAGGGAAACTAACCTTAAGCTTGTCGGTCAGCCCCACAATTATTCCAAAACAATAATTATCTCACCTATCAATCATTTTGTTATTTTATTGTTACGCCTCCTCAATATACCTTTGCTACTATACAGTGATTTATATGTTCTTTAGGTAAAAAATTCTATAACAAAACAGGTTATTAACGATAAATTTTTTTTTATCATTAATAGTTATTAGAACGAAATTTTCATCGCTAATATTTCATCGTAAATAATCATATCATTGATAATATTTTACGATGAAAAAAATTTCATCGCGAATAATCGACTATTTGCGATGAAAAATTTTCATCGGTAAAAAAATTTATTTTTTCAAAAACTATTTACGATGAAAACTTTTAATCATAAAAAAGAATATTTACGATGAAATTTAACATCGCTAATAAATATGGATTAATAGTGACGAAAATATTTTTATCGCTATTAATTTAATTAAAAATTTTTATCAAAATTAAATTTTTAAAAATTTTTAGCGACGAAAAATTTTTATTGCAAATACGATTTTTTGTAACAACAATTTTTCGTCGCAAATGTAATTATTAGTGACAAAAAATTTTCATCACTATTAATTTAATAATAAATTTTTTAAAAAATTAAATTTAAATAATATTAGCGATGTAAAGATTACTATATAAATACAGTAATTTTTGACATAAATTTTTATTTCTAATAAATATCAATTATTTACAACGAAATTATTTTCGTCGCTACTAATTTTATATAAAATTTTATTATTTTTAAATTTATTAAAAATTTTATTTACAATCAATTTTTTATCATAGTAAAATATTTTTAGTGATCAATATTTCATCAGAAATAATTCCGTCGCTAATAATTTACACATATTTTTTTAAAAAATAATTTATAAATATATATTTTTAATTTATATTTATAATATTTTTTATAAATTAAAAATAAAAAACTAAAATAAAAAATTTACATAATAAATATATAAATAAATTTTATTATTTTATTATATTAAATTAAAATTATAAAAAATTTAAAATAAAAATAAAAAACTACATAAAAAATCGTCAAGTGTCAGCATCTACAGAAGGAGAACGAGCTGGGAAAGGGGAGCGCTTGAAAGAGCTTGGACTGGCCTGCTGCTGCCTCATCAGCTGTATCGTCTGCTTCATCTGTACCATCTACTCCATCATCTGGATTTGAAGCTGCTGATGCTCGTCGACGCGTGCAGCCAACTCATGAGCTCGCTGTTGATCCTCAGTAGTCTGCTTCTACACCTTCGTCAGCCTAGCATCGCAGGCAGCATGGATGTCAGCCCTAGACGAACGTGAGGATGAGGGAGCAGTGATCTCATACCCTATATTCCTAACATAACAGGATCTCGTACCAAGCATCTGATCATAGATCTCGTCATCTGTGAGTGCGGTCGAGTTCTCAGAGGTAGGCTAAGATCTCATATCTGTCATACGGTCCTAAAAATTAAAGTTATAGCTATTTTAATTTTGTAATAAAAATTAGACTGTGAATGAAAAAATAATTAAAAAAACTTACAAAAATCTTCTGGCTCCCCATCGTCCACTCTCCTGATCGTTGCTGGTGGGTCCGTTGGTAGATATCAATCCTACCAAGAAGCTCGCCACTCTCAGCATCTCTCTGTAATTTAAAAATAATTAATTAAAATTTTTTTAAATAGCTAGATATATTAATTAAAAATTACTTACCATCTGTTCCATGTGATGAGTGAACGACCTTGAACTCCTATAATGTGGTATGGTTTGTCTCGTCCGATTCATGACGTTCTGGACATGTCTTCTCTGTACAGTTACTAGTCAAATTAATAGATAACAAATTTAATTTAAGAATAAATGATTCAATCATTAAACTCTAAAAAGAAAAATTTGGATGTGTAACCTGATATGTCAGATCTTCGTAATATCGGCATATGATAGTCCAATCATCCATAGTGATACTGTCATAGGGCTGCTGCCACGCTGCCTCCTCTCTATAATCTTGCATCACATGGTACCAATGCTGATGGATGCGATGGCGATAATCCTTGAAACACAAAGATAAATGAGCATTCATGGCTCGCTGCATGCGATCCTCCTCAAAATGAATGATGTCAAATACATCCTGCCAATAACAAATATTAAAATAATACTATACAAATTAAATATTCACAGTATAATTTATTTTACCTATAAATGGATGTAGAAAATCTCTCTCTGAGCCGGTACAATGTGACGCCAATCGAAAAGTGTCACAGGGGCATAGCTGCGGCATATGATGTCCAGCTCAGTCTGTCACGGCTCGCACCATCCCCTAATGGGCTTGGTGTAATCGGGTGGTATCTCGATATGGAGATGTTGTCCCGAGTGCTCGTGTCTCCAATGCTTTAGAGTGAGGTTCTTCGATGGACCTCGCCCTCGTCTCACTACTGATGAAGACTGGCCTGAAACAACAATAAATAAATCATTAGTATGATAGCTATCTAAATAAAAAAAATCAAATTTTATTATATAAAAAGTATAATAATACCACTCGGACCTACCTCACTCGAACCCGCCTCACTCGGACCTGCCTCATTGGAACCTGCCAGTGCAGGATTCTCTAGCGATGGAGCTGGTGCGATAGTGAAAATCGGTGAAGGTGTCTCAGCCTCCGGGGTAGACTGTGAATGCGAACATCATCATCTATCTCCTGGTGCTATATCTGCAATTCTTGATATATAAATAAATATAATATTGAATAATAATAACAGAAAATAAATTACATCTCCTGGTGCCTCATCCTTTTTTTCCTTTTTTTTCTCTATTTTTTTCTTTTTTTTTCTTTTCTTGTTTTCTTCCCCCCTCCTCTTT
This sequence comes from Elaeis guineensis, assembly GCF_000442705.2. Taxonomy (NCBI): domain Eukaryota; kingdom Viridiplantae; phylum Streptophyta; class Magnoliopsida; order Arecales; family Arecaceae; genus Elaeis; species Elaeis guineensis. Next base: position 131,983,589 of record NC_025996.2, read on the forward strand.
TCTCTCTTCCCTTCCTCCCTCCCCACTACCGCTCCCTCCCTGCTCCTGTCTCCCTCGACCGTCGGCCGCCCCCTCCTCGGCCCCATCTCCAACACCACCGACCGCCCCCTCCCCGACTCCATCTCCGTCACTGCCGGCCGCCCCCTCTCCGGCCCCACCCTCCTGGCCCTATCCTGCCCCCCACCCCATCCTGCCCATCTTCGGCCCCAGACTCCCTCCCCGCCGGTCGACAACCTCCTTGCCACCCTACCTCTATTTCCATCCCGCTCCCTCCCCGCTAGTCGACTCCTCTTCGGCCCTATCCCGCTCTGCCCCCATTTCCATCCCGCCCCCTCCCCGTTGGCTGACCATGCCTCCCCATCGACCAACCCCTCCCTGACCCTGTGGTGCCGCCAGCCGCCCATGGCACCCCTCCCCGGCGGATGGCTCCGCCCCTCGGTGGCTCGATCAACACAAAAAAAAGAGGGTCGAAAATCTTACCTCCGACGGACGGCGGATGGTGGGCGATGTGGACGGCGGATGGTGGCAGTGGAGAGGGGCTCGCCAGCGGAAAGAGACAGAGGAGAGAGGGAGAAATGTGAGCTCAAGGAGAGGGAGAGAGATCAGGGCAAGGAGAGAGGGGGAGGGGGGAGAAAAAAGAGTTTTGCACTGTTTCGCACGAAGAGTCATCGATGTGATGTTGATTGAAAGCAGAACTATTAGCAACGTAAAGTTTCGTCGCTAATAATATTATTAGCGACGAAAATTCGATTTTCATTGTTAATAATTTCAAAAAAAAATTCTTCGATAAAAAAGTTTTCCCACCAAAAAAATTATTTGCAATGAAAAAAATTTTCATCGTTAATTACATTATTAGCGATGAAAAAATAATTTTTATCACTAATAATTCCCATAAAAAAAAATTTCTCCCATTTTTTTGCTAAAAAAATTATTTGTGACGAAAATAAAATATTTCATCATTAATTATCTTATTAGCAACGAAAAATAAATTTCATTGCTAATAATTCTCATGAAAAAAAATTAAAAAAAATATTTATGATGAAAAAAATTCATCATCAATAATGTTATTAGCAATAAAAATTAAAATTTCATCATTAATAATTCTATCAAACAAATAAAAAATTCTCCACTAAAAATTGTTTTCCTCTTAAAAAATTTTATAAAAAAAATTATTTGTGATGAAAACTAAATTTTAGTCGTTAATAATCTTATTAGCAACCTAATTATAGTTTTCATCAGAAATAATTTTTGCAAAAAAAAATTCTCCAATAATAATTTTATAAAAATTTAATTTTAAATTTTTCTCACTAAGAAAATTTTCTATCCAAAAAATTTAACAATAAAAAATAACATTAAAAAAATATTCATGATGAAAAATAAAATATTAATAAAAAATTTATATAAATAGTTAATTTATGATTTTTTTTTCAAAAATAATTATATACATAAAAAAATTACGTAATCATGTACCGTCTGATGAAAATCATTTTTCTGCTGATATATTGCAAATATTAACTAACAATATTAACTAACAATCATTTTTCTGCTGATCGTGTTGTTATGCTTTGATAGATATCTTGTTTGGACTAATTTTTAGGTAATCTGCTGGCCTTAATTTCTATATAGAGTTTGATCTTTTTGATGAAGGATCGACATCAATTGGTAGTTCCAGAGATCAGCTGTTGTGGCACATCATCTACCGCAGATTAAGGACAGCGTTCAAGAAGTTATATTTTTCTGTTAAAGATATTATAGGATTTTGTTGTCACAAGAGATTATTGGCTAAATCTTTTTGGGATGGTTTAGAAGTAAATGACATAATTTAGTCCATCGAATAGTTGATAAAGCTTTGTTCTTTATACAGTTAGATGTTGACATTTTTCTTGAATCAAATTTCTTGCATTTAATTTTCTGAGGTGGTTTACTCTTGGATCTTAAAGACAGTTGATTCGGTTGTAGGTGAAAAATTTTGTTGCATCATTCAACAAAGTTTGGATACTGGAAGAATGATTCTTTTTCAGTATCGAGAGTCATTTTTTTAAATTTTTAATTTTTTTTAATTATTAGCGATAAAATTATTTTATCATAAATAATTAAATATTTATCATAAAAATTATTTTTTATTGTAAATAGTCAATTATTTATAATTAAAAATAAATTTTCATCGTAAACACTAAGTTATTTATGATGTAATATTTTCATCATAAATAATCTATAATTTTTATATTTTTTACATTTTATTTTTTTGAAAATTTTCATGATGAAAATATTTTCGTCACAACTAATAGAATATTTATGATGAAAAATTATTTTTTATCATTAATAATTTATAATTTTTAAATTTTTAAAGTTTTTTATTTTTTTTAAATATTAGCGATAAAAATTTTTCATCATAAATAATTGAGTATTTACGATGGAAAAGAATTTTCATCGCAAATATCCTATTATTTTTAACGTAATATTTTTATCACAAATAATTTTTAATTGTTAAAATTTTAAAATATTTTATTTTTTTTTCAAATATTAGCGATGAAAATTTTTTATCATAAATAACCAGTATTTGTGATGAAAGAATCTTTTCATCATAAATACTAAATTATTTATGACGTAAAATTTTCATCGTAAATAATCTATAATTTTTAAATTTTTTATTTTTTTAAAATATTAGTGATGAAAATTTTTCATTGTAAATAACTTATATTTATGATGAAAAAATCTTTTCATTGTATATACTAAATTATTTACGATGTAATATTTTTATTGTAAATAATCTATAATTTTTAAATTTTTAAAATTTTTTATTTTTTTTTAAATATTAGCGATGAAAATTTTTTGTTAGAAATAATATTATTTTTGATAAAAAAATATTTTTTATCATAAATAATTAAATGATTTATCGTTAATAATTTTATTAGCAACGTAAATTTAAATTTCATCATAAATAATTTTTGAAAAAAAATATTTTTTCACTAAAAGTATCTTTTCTAGTATATTCATGAATTTTAGCAGCCTTGGGATATGTTCATGCCAATCAGGATTTATTAAGATTACAGATCTATGTAGAAGAATGAGATGAATATGAGACAACCATGATATGGATCAATTTGATTCTTTTTTATTACAAAAATAAGGCAAATTCTTTAATATTTTACTCCAATCAAATATAATTTATAATTAAAAAATTTAACTAATTAGATTTATTTTTTTGATGACAATACTACTATGAGTTGATCGAAAGATTTGAATGGATATCCAAACTCAAATTTAATCTGCGAGCAGCTAAGACCCTTGAGATCCGATGCAAAAGGAGGATCTTTAGGTGATCTGTTGGCCTTAATTTCTATATAGAGTCTGATCTTTCTGATGAAAGATTGACGTAATATTTTTATCATAAATAATCTATAATTTTTAAATTTTTAAAATTTTTTATTTTTTTCAAATATTAGCGATGAAAATTTTTCATCGTAAATAACTAGTATTTGCGATGAAAAAATCTTTTCGGATTCTTTCGTTGTAAATACTAAATTATTTACGATGTAATATTTTCATTGTAACTAATCTGTAATTTTTAAAATTTAAAATTTTTTATTTTTTTTAAATATTAGTGATAAAAATTTTTCATTAAGAATAATGTTATTTTCGATGAAAAAATATTTTCTGTCATAAATAATTAAATAATTTTATCGTTAATAATCTTATTAGCAATATAAATTTAAATTTCATTGCAAATAATTTTTGCAAAAAAATATTTTCTCACTAAAAGTACCTTCTTAGGTATATTCATGAATTCTAGTAGCCTTGGGATATGTTCATGCCAATCAGAATTTATGAAGATTGCAGATCTGTGCAAAAGAATGAGATGAATATGAGACAACCATGATATTGATCAATTTGATTCTCCTTGATCACAAAAATAAGACAAATTCTTTGATATTCTGCTCCAATCAAACATAATTTATAATTAAAAAATCTAACTAATTAGATTTATTTTTTTGGTGGCAATACTGCCGTGAGTTGATTGAAAGATTTGAATGGACATCCGAACTCAAATTTAATCTGCGAGCAGCTAAGACCCTTGAGATCCAATGCAAAAGGAGGATTTTTAGATGATCTGTTGGCCTTAGTTTCTATATAGAGTCTGATCTTTTTGATGGAGGATCGACATCAATTGGTGGTTCAGGGATCAGACTGCTGTGGTGCATCATCTGCCGCAGATTAAGGACAGCGTTCAAGAAGTTATATTTTTCTCTTAAAGATGTTATAGGATTTTGTTGTCACAAAAGATTATTGGCCAAAATTTTTTGAGATGGTTTAGAAGTAAATAACACAATTTAATCCATCGAACAGTTGATAAAGTTTTGCTCTTTGTACGGTTGGAAGTTGATATTTTTCTTGAATCAAATTTCTTGCATTTAATTTTCTGAGGTGGTTTGCTCTTGAATCTTAAAGATGGTTGATTCAGTTGTGGGTGAAGAATTTTGTTGCATCATCCAACAAAGTTTGGATACGGAAGAATGATTCTTTTTCAGTATCGAAAGTTATTTTTTTAAATTTTTAATTTTTTTAATTATTAACGACGAAATTATTTTCTGATAAATAATGAAGTATTTATGATGAAAATTATTTTTCATCGTAAATAGTTAATTAGTTATGATGGAAAATAAATTTTTGTTGCAAATACTAGGTTATTTACAACGTAATATTTTTATCGTAAATAATCTATAATTTTTATATTTTTTAAATTTCACTTTTTTTAGAAATATTCGTGACGAAAATATTTTCATCGCAACTAATTGAATATTTACGACTGAAAAATAATTTTTTATCATAAATAATCTATAATTTTTAAATTTTTAAAATTTTTTATTTTTTTAAATATTAGCAACAAAATTTTTTTATCGTAAATAATTAAATATTTACGATGGAAAAAGATTTTTGTCATAAATATCCTATTATTTTTGATGTAATATTTTTATCGTAAGTAATCTGTAATTTTTAATTTTTTTATTTTTTTTAAATATTAGCGATAAAAATTTTTCATCATAAATAACCGGTATTTGCGATGAAAAAAATTTTCATCGTAAATACTAAATTATTTATGACATAATATTTTTATTATAAATAATTTATAATTTTTATAATTTTTATTTTTTTTAATATTAGCAATGAAAATTTTTCGTTGTAACTAACAGATTATTTACGACGGAACTATATTTTCATCGTAAATACTCAATTATTTATGATGTAATATTTTTATAGTGAATAATCTATAATTTTTAAATTTTTTAAATTTTTTATTTTTTTAAAATATTAATGATGAAAATTTTTCATCGTAAATAATTGAGTGTTTACGAAAAAAATTATTTTTCATCACAAATACTCAATTATTTATGATGAAAAATTTTTATCTTAAATAATCTATAATTTTTAAATTTTTAAATTTTTTTTAAAATATTAACGATGAAATGTTTTCGTTGGGAATAATATTATTTTCGATGAAAAAATATTTTCTATTGTAAATGCTTAAATTATTTACGATGAAAATATTTTCATCGTAAATATTTAAAAATTTAAAATTAAAATAAATATTTTATTATTTATGATGAAAATAATCATCATAAATAGTAATTATTTACGATGAATTTTTTTTTCTATCGCTAATATAAAAGTATTTGTGACGAAAAATTATTTTCATCGTAAATATTTTATTATTTATTATGAATTTAATTTTTCATCATAAATATTTTATTATTTATGATGAATTTTATTTTATATCGTAAATATTAATTATTTATGATGAAAATATTTTTATCATAAATAATTTTATCATTAATTTTTTTTTTTTTTTGCAGTGGGATCAAGATCTTTTGTATGAACAAATATTTTTTCACTGACGGTGAACATCTACAGGTGATTCCTTCTATTTGCCAAAGTTTCACGCCAACTGCAAGCGCGCAAGTACTCGAATCTTCTAGGTTTTTGTGTGTGCGCTTCTTTAGTTTTTAGTTTGAAACTTGTTCCCAGGTGAGTAATTTTTTCTTCAGTTTTTTTTTTTTGGTTTTGATGGTGTCGATAATGTCAGTATTTTAGTAAAAAACAAGAGAACTCAAAATTTAAATTTAATTAAAAATAAAAGTATTTGCGATGGTCTTTATATATACTGTTTTGATATTTTGCATTGAGCTAATCAGAAAAATGAAATGTCCAAAAGGGCATTGCTAGATATATCTATGTAAAAAGAGATCTAGGATGGGTAAAAATATCTCCCAAATAATTTATTATTTTACACACACACATATACATGTATGCATACCAGCTAAAACTCTGAAACCACTACAAAAATTTCGTCCATCCATCTGTATATGCTTACATGCATGTGCACGTGTTGTTGCGTGCACAATTGTTGGGCCCACAACTCATTCCAATTCAAATGTCTAATCTAAACTACTATTGGTTGAGGGGTTGGTTTGGAATGTGCACATACACATGCATGCATGCTCACATGCATGCATGTGCGTGCTTATGTGCCTGTATGTATGCATGCATTTTGGCCCCATAACACATCCATTCCAAAATTTGGAGACCAACCAGTTTTAAGTTCAAAATTTGAAACTAGATATTTGGATTTTGAAATTTTGAGTAAGATTGAATTTTTTATTTTTTATGAGGAGAGCTCAGATAATATTTTACTTATATAATTTTTATAAAAATTATTATTTAGTTATTATTTTTATACTATTGCTGTTAAAATTCGGCTCTTAATCGGATAGACTGGAGCAGTGGTGCATCCTTCTGGAGAAGTGATTTGCAAAATAAGTTCTGGTTGGAGTTAGCTTTGACAGGGATCCTCTGACGCTCAAGTCAAATCTTAGGGAATAGAAGAGTGGGTATTTTTGAGAGAGATTGTATGCATACGTTGGGGGTCCCCAGGAGGCCATTTTGTAAATGAGGGCCGAAAAGTTATTTCAAAAATATTGTCTGGTTGATTTGGACGTGATATGATGAGATTTTCAATCAGAATCTTCAGGATTAAGTAGTTACATCTATCTTATCTATTTCGGAGCCAGCTGTGGTATCATAGGCCTTTTGAATTTGAAATGAAGGTGCAGGTAGGATCGAATAAGCTTCGGAGCAGTCCAATGAATATAGGCATTGAAGGAAGGAGGTGATTAGGGCCAGTTATGTTAACTGAGATAAGAACCGGTGGGGTCTGAGTATATCTACTGTCAAAATTTTAGATCGACTTGTTCAGATGTTAGCCTGCTATGGGGACGAGAATCGATTGGTGGAGTCTTGGCTATAAGCCAAAATTTGGACTAGTTGGAATTTGATGTTCCACTTAGGAAGATCGCCAGGAATAAAGATCATTGGGGTCCGAAGTTAGGATCAGGAAGGCCTGTAGTTATGCATTGAATGACCTCTTTCAGACAGCCCTCTCATGGTTAGCCCTCGCTTCTCGTGTGAGGGTTTTCATAGGTTAGCTCTCCGAAGGTCCTTTTAGGTTAGCTTTCATTTCTCATGTAAGGATTGTTGGGAATAGTATCCCAAAGCCAATCATCAGCCTGTTGACGGTTGTGCTCCTTTTGTATTAGTACATGAATTATAAATAAATAAAAATTATTTTGGTATTTTTTCATCACAAATGTTTCATCTTCTAATGAACTCCTGTGTTGTGGTGAAGTCTTTAGGACTATTTAGACTCGACAAAGGAGGATTTGTCACTTAGTCCTTAAACCTGTTCGCGATCAAATGATACGTTGTTACCAAGGATGACAATGTTTATCGAGCATAGGTCGTTGTGTGCCATATGAGTTGGTTGTCCTCATAACCAAGGAGTGTGGAGACACTGGTATGGCATACAGGTGAGATGTAATCATACATCTGCACTGAACGTGACCGACTCCGGAGCTCTTTCTGCTGTCAAGATTTACTCCAATGGGATATGGGTATAAATATCCCTCCGACCTGAGACCGCCACGGTGACTTGCAAGCAACTCACTGCACTTAGGCACTGGACTACCTGAATTTCTAATTCAGTGACGGAAGGCTGCTGGGTGTAGTCAAGTACTTGACTTGTCGGTGTATGTGTCAAGATGGGATTGACCACTCCAGTTTAGGAGCTGTGTACAGTCGTGTTTCAATTTAGTAAAATCTTGGCCAGGGTAGTCCTAGTGAGGAGTCACAGGACTAATTGAGTTGAGCACGATTCGGATGATCTCATCAGTGTTGACAGTTTAACCCTGAGTCGTCCTAAACACAGGGGTCAAAAGGGATGAATTATACGGTAACCATATTCACGTAGGTTCTGAATGTTGCGATTATGACTATTCGACCTATCCGATCGTCGGGTACCATTGCTAGATGGTCACTTCGATTAGTACAGGAATTGATTCCTGTGCTATCGATTTAGATTCGAACCTGCGGGGTCACACACATTAGAGGTTCCTTTCTGATCTGATGGCTGATTATGAGTCTTATGTGTCTGGGACTCTATGATTGAGAATTAGGATTCTCTAATCATGAGTTCCACACATTTTGGGTACCGGGGTCAAAATTTTGAATTTCAAATTTTGAATTTGAAATTTGAACTCTTTGATCAGGGTTTCATATCGATGGTCTCTGATGTCTAATTGCCCATCGAATTTAGACTCAATATTTATGAGAGGTTTAATTAGTGATTTGATCGCTAATTAACTCAATTTGATTGAGTAATTATTTTTAGATCAAGTCCAATTGAATTGGATTCAGTTTGGATTGACCCGATTAGGTTAAGTGTTGATCTAATCACTAAGGTGGTTTAGTCCCTGATTTGATCAGGGGTTAGGCTTAGTTAATTCCTGATTTGATTAGGATTTTATTGAGCCTAATTAAGCCTAATTGTGTTAGATTTAATCTGGTCTAATTGTGCTTAACCTATTTTAATTAGGTTGGCTCAATTTGAATCAAACCATCTTGTTTTAAATTTCCTGCGCCACCCAACTTCCTTGCACCCATTTGAATTCACGAGAAGAAATTTTTTCGTGAATTTTCTCCCACGCAAAGCTCTCTCACGCCCATGTTTCTGTGCGTCAATTATTTGGATTAACTTAGTTTGTTACCCATCCAAATTCAAAGTAATTTTGAATTTGAATGGATAACCAAATAACCATGCGCCAGCTTATCCTCTTTTGTGCGTCCCATATTCCACATGAGAAATAGTTTCTCGTGAAAGTCTCCATGCACAAAAAAGAAAAAAAAAGGCCACGCCATCTCTTCTTTCTCGCACAAATGGATGAGGATAAGATTGGTTGACACTTGAATTCAAATTTGATTTGAATTTAAGTGAGCAACCACCTCTTCTTATCCACTCACACGCTTTCAACATCTCTTGTGATGTTTTATAAAATGAGAAAGGAAGGGGGCGTGGGCAAAAGAAAAAAAAAAGAGATAAGGGGCATGGGGAGGTTCTGAAAAAATTTTGAAGTATTCAAAATTTACCGAGAGGAGAGAAAAAGGAGAGAGAAGTGGGCGCAGGGTTTTTGGTGTGTACCCTAGGGTTTCTACCTAGGGTTCGAAAAGTGAGATTGGTGTGCCACGAGTGTCGTGAGTCCACCAAATTTCAGGGAGAGATCCATCAGCCTCTCAACCAACCATGCAGATGATCCGGAGTGTCTGAAGAGTCGGCACACATCGATCAAAGGAGTTCGATCAACATCAGCCATCAAAAGGATGAAATCACAAACTAGCATTCGTGAGGAACCGATCAGATGGGAGCTTCGTGTGGATGATCCGCAGAGGCCAGACACTAGTGTGACTGCGATGTGACGATCAGAGCCCTCCGACGGTGATCAGATTGCGGTGATCGACTACCCGCAAAAGGTGATGTATTCTGAACACAGTACTGTAAAAAGTTTACTGTTTCAAATTTGAATTTCAAATTTAAATGCATGCTGTTGTATCATATTTAGATCCTAGTGTAGGGTTAATTAGTATTAATTAATGAGATTAATTAATAATTTCGCTATAAAATAGTAATTTTGAAAAAAATTTAAAATTATCATTTTGCCCCTGCACTGAATTTTCGCTTCAAGGATCCTTATAAGTTAGCTCTCTGAAGGTCTTTTTAAGTTGGCCTTCACTTCTAGATCAACTGAGATTTTTTATTGACTCTGCTTGTTGAAAAACAAGAGGCCTTCAAGGGTCCTTGTAAGTTAGCCATTGCTTCTTGACTGCTAAGGCTTTCATCGGTTCTTCTTGCTAAAAAGCAAGATATCTTAGAGGATCCTATAGGTTAGCCCTCACTTCTTATATGACTAAGGTCTTTATTGATTCTGCTTACTGAAAAGCGAAGAACCTTTGAGGGTCCTATAGGTTAGCCCTCATTTTTTAGTTGTCAAGGTCTTCATCGACTCTACTCACTGAAAAATAAGGGGCCTTCGAGGGTCCTATAAGTTAGCCCTCACTTTTTAGTCGTCGAGGCCTTCATTGGTTTGGCTCATTGAAAAGCGAAGGGCCTTTGAGGGTCCTATAGGTTAGTCCTTGCTTCTTAGTCATCGAGATTTTCATCGGCTCTGCTCGCTGAAAAGCCAGAGATCTTCGAGGATCCTATAGGTTAGCCCTCACTTCTTAGTCGTCGAGATTTTCATCAGTTCTGCTCACTGAAAAGTGAGGAGCCTTCAAGGGTCCTATATGTTAGCTCTCATTTATCATGCAACTAAGGTCTTCATTAGCTCTGCTCGCTAAAAAGTGAAGAACTTTTGAGGGTCTTATAGGTTAGCCCTCACTTCTCGTGCAACTAAAGTCTTCATTGGCTCTACTCATTGAAAAGCGAGGAGCCTTCAAGAGATCGGTATTGTGACTTTTTTTGTTTGAATTTTAATTTGTGCGATGTCCTTCCTTGTTTGGATCCTACTAAGAATTCAAAAATATGGATGAAAAAGTATGAATCTATCATGATTAAGAGATTTTTATAATTTTATTTCTTATTTAGATGCTGTGATTTTCTTTCGTGTTTGGATCCTTTAATCTATTTCCTTGTTTAGATGCTACAATCTCCTTTCCTATTTGGATGCTGTGATTTTCTTCCTTGATTGAAGGCTATGATCTCTTTTCTCATTTGGATCCTTCTTTTTTATCTGGATATTATGATCTCCTCCTCATTTGAAGGCTATAATCTCTTTCTTCATTTAGATGCTACAATCTTCTTCCTTGTTTGGATCTTCCTTTTTTATCTGGATATTGTGATCTCCTTCCTCGTTTGAATCCTGTCAAGAACTCAAATTAAATTTTGAATATAGATAGGGAAACAAAAATACTTCAGAAATCGAGAGATTCCCATTGTCTCTTTTCTTATTTGGATGTCGCGATCTCCTTCCCTATTTAAGCCCCCCAGTGTTGAGCCTGACTAGGATAGTCTGGAGGGCATTAACTGATCTGATATGATCTGATTGGCATATGGCTGATCTAAAGATGATCGAATCTGGTTGGCATCTGATGGATTTGAAGGCAGTCAGATATGATTGATGTTGGTCAATCTGTAGATAGTCGGTTTTGATCTGTAAATGATTGGATCTGCTCGGTGTTGGAGTAGTGCGATGAAACTCCTCTCATTGAATACTCGCTTCTTCCCATAAATAGGTCTGGCTCTTCTTCTAGCATCAATATGTTGCGGTAGAAATCTATCTTGGATCGAATTGGTTGGAGCTAGATAATGACCATTGGTTCGTGATGGTAGGATGGCAGCAGTAGGACCTACAAGACAAGTCTCCAACCGAAGTTGGCTTCGACAGGGATCCTTCAATGCTCAAGTTAGATCTTTGGAATAAATGAAAATGAGTGAACACTCATGAAAGAAGTATTTCATACCTTAGGGGTCTCCTACGGACCTCTATTTACAGGTAGAGGTTGAGGTACCGTGAGGAGGAAGAAGAATCAGATGGTTAGCCCTGCCTTATCGGACGTGATATGCTTATAATTTTCTGCTTTATCTAGAGAGATTTTTTGTTATGTTCTTCATTATCCACTTATAATAGGTTGTCATGTGGATTCTGAGATTTCTTTAGTTGGCATAGATCAAATACCATATTAGCTTAGATCAGCCATCATTGAGATCGGATTGGGCCCACGTTTCCTGTGCGTAGGTTTTATCCGAGAAAAGAATTTTTCTATTCATAGCAGTCATCATATTCAATTTATTATCATCAATATAGATTTTCTCAAAATAAAGCAACTTCATCTCTAAAGCATACTGAATCCAATGATATCTCACATCAATATGTTTAGATCTTAAATGAAATGTTGGGTTCATGGAAAGATGGATGGCACTTTGACTTTTATAATAAAGTACATACTTTTTTTATTCTAGGCCCCTAACTCTTGTAGAAAATTTTTCGTCCACAAAATATTTTTTGCGAGCTTTTGTAATTGCAATATATTCGAGCTTTGTAGTAGATAAGGCAACACATTTTTTTTGTATCTTTGATTACTATGACACTGCATCCCTTGAAAAAATCATCAAATACCCTGATATAGATTTTCTAGAATCTATATCACTTGCTATATATGCATTTGTATAGCCATCCAATACAGGTTTGCCCTTATTAAAGCATAAACAAACTATAGAAGTGCCTTTAAGATATGAGGATTAGACATAAACCACCTTATAACAACACCAATGGCATGAGTAATATACGTCCTTATGCAAATCATGGCGTACATAAAACTACCAATTATGGATGCATAAAAAATCTTCTTCATTTCTTCTCTATCTTTCTTACTTATAGGGTATTTCTTGAAACTTAATTTGAAGTGATCTGTAAATAGAGAGAAAACTAGTTTGGACTTGCTCATATTGAATTTTTCTAACACCTTCTCGAAATATCTCTCTTAAGATAACCAAAATTTTTTGCTCTTCCTATCATGAGTAATTCTTATGTCAAGGATTTGTTTAGCTGATCTTTCTAACATCATGGCTAACAATCAACATACCATCCACATAAAGCAAGATAATAATAAAATCTCTATTAGAAAATCTCTTTATAGATATACAATGATCAGAAGTAGTTTTGCAATACTCATGATCCATCATGAAGGAATTAAATTTTGTATACCATTATCAAAGTGCCTGCTTGAGTCTATATAAGTTTTTCTTTAATTTACATACAAGATGTTATTTGCCTTCAATTGTGAATCCTTCTGATTGCTCCATGTAAATTTTCTCCTTTAAGTCTTTACAGAGAAAATTAGTTTTTACATCAAGTTATCCAATCTTCAAATTCATCATTGCAACTAAATCAAAATAACTCAGATTGAAGATATCTTAATTATAGGTGAGAAAACTTTTTCAAAGTCAATATCTTTTTTTGACCAAATCCCTTCACAACCAACCGTGCTTTTGTATCTTGGCTGTGAACTCTTCTCTTCAGTCTTTAACCTAAATATCCACTTATTATTGAGTGCTATCTTATTCTTAGATGATTCTACCAACTTAAATGTGTTGTTCTCGTATAAATATTTTATCTCCTCCTATATAGCTTTTAACTACTCTCTTTCATGCATATGAATAATGACCTCTTGATAGTATTTTGATTCTCCCTCATCAATGATCATCACATACTCATGAAGAGAATATCTCTGAAAAGGTCGATGCTCTCTAGTAGATCTTCTCAATTAAGGCTCAACTGATGGTTATGAAGAGGCTTGCTCAACATGCTCATCTGCCATATGATTATTAGGTATAGGCTCATCAACTATGTTACTATCATCTTCCTATACATCTCTATTATCATTATTCATCATAGTACAAGGCATTGGATCTAGATCAACATAATTTCTAATGATAGATTTTGATTTCTCAATCTTTTCAAAATCTTTAATAGACCGATCTTCTAGAAACACAATATTTCTACTTGTGATAATTTTTTTATCAACTCGATCCCATAATCTGTAATCAAACTCTTTACATGCATAATCCATGAAGATACACTATACAGACTTACCATCAAGCTTGAATCTTTCATCTTTAAAGATGTAAATAAATGTCCTATAGCCAAACACTCTCTAGTGATCATATGAAATAACTTTTTCAATCCATACTCTTTCTAACACATCACTTTTAAGACAAATTGAAGGAGAAAGATTGATCAAATCCACTTCAATTCTAATCACTTCACCTCAAAAGGATTTAGGCAATTTAGCATGAGAGAGAGTATACTGAATTCTTTCACAAATAGTACGTCATTCTCTTAGTAACTTTATTATGTTGAAGTATTTCAAGAATAGTTTTCTCAAGTCTGATACCATGATCTCTGTAATATTTCTCAAATGGACCCCTCTACTCATTACCATTATCTACTTGTATACACTTTGGTTGCCTTCCTATCTCTCTTTCAAAATTGGCATGAAAATATTTAAATATATTGACCACCTGATTTTTAGATTTTAAAATAAAAGCTCACACTTTTTTAAAATGATTATCAATAAAAGTAACAAAATATAAAGCGCCAACTAAAGTTCTAGCATCTTAAGTGCAAATATCAGGATGAATTAAATCTAAAACATGTAATCTTCTATATGGAGGGAATTTATGAAATGCAAGTCTATATCATTTGTCAGTTAAATAATTATTGTATTTTTTAGAGATGTATGTTTTATAGAAAGGAGTTTCTTTCTATCAAGGATGTTTGGTTTCTTTTCGCTCATGTGGATAAGCTGCTTATACCATAATTTAGTGAAAGAATCTTCAGCTATATTCATCTCCTTGCACAATTTTGTCTGCATCATATAAAGCATACTTGATTTCTTCCCTCCTACTATTATTAGAGAATCTTTGGTGAGCTTCTATTTTACTTCACTAGGATAGCAATGGTAACCTTCATCATCAAGTGTTCTAATAGAGATCAAGTGGAGGTCATGTTAGATGTGCATCCTAAAAGTCAATTGTTGTCAGTTAAATGTCAAATGATATTAGTCATAATCAAAGTATGATATCCCACAATCTTATGCCGTATAGGTACAAAAGCTTTTGACCTGATGTTTGCTTGGCACTTGACAAAATTTTTAGACTTTTTATTATTGTCACACATTAGCTGAAAAGATAGAAGACTTTATGCTAGTCAACCTAAAATAGATTCTTTAAAGGAGATATTTACATATAAATATAATGCAAGTTATGCTGACCTGTGTCCTATCTTTGTTCCAGTAAGTGCAAAGATCTATCCACTCTACTTTGCTCATAGTACTTGGCTTTGAGTCCTTTCCATGATTAGATAATGCATATGTAGTCGATACCTTGGATCCTTTGACTTTAATGAAAGAAGCTTTTTGACACTAGCACAAACTTCCTCATCCATCCTTAAACCATTGACATCTAGTTTTTGCTGCAAATAAGTATTAAATACTAGTTAAGAAATATGCATAGAATACAAATGCAACTACAATGATTTCTACTTACCCCTAGTTTGTCAAATGCAATCTGCATCTCCTATTAAGATGTGTTGATCTTGAACTGATATTTTAAGTAGATGAATCTTCACCACTTATGGATGAAAGTATACTAAAATAGAAGAGCGTTTATGAGAAGTAGGAGTGTTCCAATTGCCTTAGTTTGTGCTAAATCCAGCGTGGCCAGGCACACTAGGGGATCCATTCTATCATGTGATAAGGAACATAATTTCTTGAATATTGTGGAGTGTCAATTTATAAGCTCTGATAAAACAAAGGCCAACATCCTAATGTCGAGATTAGTCTCCATAAAATATATAGATAAAACTAGTATATGTAAGCACATTATAGAGATGAGGGATTCTTATGTTTTTTTTTTGGAAACTCTAAACTTTGATCTAGTAAAAGACTTTGTAGTTGTTGGTTCGGGGTTGCTACATGATGGCCTTTATAAATTATCTTTGCATCATTCATTTGAGCAATTTTTCTTTGTAAACTTTTTCTTTAGCAATAAAAGATGTAGAATTAATGAAAACTTCTCTACGTTATAACATTGGAGGTTGGGCATATTTTCAAAGAAAGAATCAAAAGATTAATGAAAAATGGGATCTCAAGATTATTAAACTTCACTGATTTTGAAATCTATATTGATTGCATCAAGGCAAAACAACATACATATCTAAAATGGATACCAAAAGAAGTGAAGAAACTTTGAAAATCATTCACATTGATGTATGAAGAGCTTTTTCATCATGTATAATAGGTGAAAAGTATTTCATCTCATTCATTGATAACTATTCATGGTATACTACTTGATAAGACTGATGTTTTTAGGCCTTTAAGGAATTCAAATTGAGGTAAAGAGATAATTGAAAAAGATGAGTAAAGTAGTTCGATAGAGATGGTGAGTACTATGATAGATATACCGAGATGGGATAAAGACCAAGTCTATCAATGAAATTTCTAAAAGAATAGGAGATTGTACCTTAATACACAACGTTTGACACATTAGATCAAAATGATATAGCTAAAAGAAAAAATCGAATACTTAAAGAAATGATTCAGACTATGATAAATTATTGTACTCTACCTATTTTCTTGTGGGTTGAGACTGTAAAGACAACTATGCGTATCTTAAATAGTTTCTACTAAGATAGTTCAAAAGATTTCTTATGAGTTATGGATTGGTAGAAAAACTAATTTGGGATATACGTATACATAGGGTTGTCCAATTGAAGCCAAAATTTGCAACCCAAAAGAAAAAGCTTTTGATCTAAGAATGACTAGTGATTTTTTTATTGATTATTTAGAGAGGTCACAAAAATATAGATTCTATTATCCATCTCATATACCATAAATAGTAAAAATCAATAAAGTTAGATTTTTAGAGAATATCATGTTTAATGGGAGTAGAGAACCTCAGGACATTATCTTTGAGAAAATACAGAAAAATAAATTCTGTACCTAAAAAGTAGATTAAAGTGATGATTCCTATTGTTATTCCTTGAGATAATATTCTGAAGGGATCACCACTTAATCAAGTTCTGTCCCATAAGGTTCGTATTGCTAAAGAAGCAACTTTTGAACTACCGCCATAAGTGGATCAACGGATAGCCATATGAAGATCTACTAAAATAAGGAAATCTACTAACCTTAAGATTATGTGATGTATTTGACTGATATAGATGAAAAGGATAATGATTCTGAGACGTTCTTACAAGCCATAAAAGATGAGAACTTCTTATAATAATTAGATGGCATGAAAGAAGAGCTGAACTATATGGATATAAATCATGTCTAAGAATTAGTTGACCTATCTGAAGGATTGCAACCAATAGGTTGCAAATAGATCTATAAGATTAAAAGAAATCCAATGGTAAGGTTGAATGATATAAAACCAGACTTGTGACTAAGTGATTTATACAAAAGGAGGGCATTGATTTTAAAGAGATATATTCTTCTATTTCATTAAAGAACTCTTTTAGGATTGTGATAGACATAGTAGCTCATTTTGACTTGGAGCTACATCAGATGGATGTGGGAATGACCTTGCCCAATAATGATCTAGAGAAAGAGGTTTATATGAAACACTCAAGGATTTTGTTGTCAATGGACAAAAACACATGATTTTTCTTCGTAGATTAAAGAAATCGATTTATAGACTTGAATAGGCTTCTAGATAGTGATATCTCAAATTTAATGAGATAGTCACGCCTTTTGGATTTGAAGAAAATACAACTAATCAATATATATACTTGAAGGTCAGTGAGAATAAGTTCATAATTTTGGGATTATATATGGATAATATTTTGCTTGACAGTAATGATCTTGATCTACTTAAAGAAATTAAATATTTTCTACCCCAAAATTTTAAAATAAAAGATATAGATAAAGCTATTTATATTATCAACATTGAGATTCACAGAGATAGATCTTTAGGACTACTTGACTATCTCAAATTAAGGACTTACATCTCTAAAGTATTATTGAAATTTGAGATGGAAAAATATTCTCCCAAGGGTGCTCCTATTGTAAAAGGTGATAAATTTAATAAACTTTAATATCCAAGAATTGAGATAGAAAGAGGGAAATGAGGTCTATACCCTATGTATCTATTGTTGGAAGTTTGAATAATGCCTAGGCTTGCATGCATTCAGATATTGCTTTTGCTAAATCAATATTGGGATGTTATCAACATGATCCAAGAATAGAACATTGGAAAGCTACAAAAAAAAAATCATGTGTTATCAGCAGGATACAAAAGAATATATGCTTACCTACCTGATCATCTTGACTAATTGGCTATTCAATTTTGGATTTTGTTAGATGAACCGATAGTAGGAATGGCTGAGTATAAAATAAGGTCTTATCACTAGATCCACTATAAAAGCAGAGTACGTAGCCTGTTATGAGATTTTCTTATAAATCAATTATTTAGTAATGAAATTTTATTACAAGATTTAGAGTTATTGACTCTAATAGTAGATCCATCAAGATATATTGTGATAATAATTTTGCAATAAGGTTCTCCAATAATATGGAGAGTACATATGGTTGCAAGCATATTGGTATCAAATACTTTATTCTTCATGAAAGAATAAAAAAGAATATGGTGTCTGTAGAATATATTAATATGGAGTTGATGATTGCTAATCCATTAACAAAAAAGCTCACTTTTGAGATTTTCAACGATCATGTGGATCATATGGGATGTATTAGCTCATTTTATGATTGATATGTATTGGATACTATATATAAAATTATCATATTAGATTTTATAATAAAATTTAGTATATTTTATTTTATACTGATCAACTATGGACCATATGTATAAAGAGATCAAGAAATATGCATAAAGTTTCATCTATTCATGAAATAAAATTTCATATTAAGAATTTCATTATGAGATGTTATTATTATTGTAATGTATGGAAGGTTGTGTGTTAATAAATAATGCATTTGCTGCCATGATTTATATCAATGATTATTTTTTTAATCAAGTATACATCGTATATTATATGGAGGAATTAAGTTTTCTAAATGTGGCCATGTCGGTTTTTCAATTATCAAATTTAGATAAAATTTTATCAAAAGTTTTTGAAATATTTTAAATAATTATAATGATGTTTGTTATATTAGGTTGGGCCAATTAGGAGAATGTTAGAATTTATCCAATAAACTTTATCCAGATATGGCCCATATTGACATGCATTGGAATTTGTTTTATATATTTTAGTTTAATCTAGACTCTGAATAAAGAAAAATCTTCGATAAAGTGATAAAAATATATTTGATGACTATTGTGATAAAGTCAAACTTTACATAATCATTGTGGATAATATCTATCGCGTTGATTCAGATACTGCCTTTGATAGATGAGTTGTATTATAAAAGAGTACCTATGGATTTGGTTCCCAATTCATCCGAGAGAGCTTGTGAGATCATCTCTATCAGGAATACTCGGAGCTGGGATTGTAAAATAAAAATATTGCTTGTGGACGGAGCACATCCAGTTCTTCTTCTTAGCTGATTCTAGAGATTGCGGATGGCATTGATGGCTTCTTATTCATATAAGTTCTATTGTCCCAAAAGGTCTAATAGACTAGATATCGGTGGATAAGAATGCTGAACACGAAAGGCTGATTTTGAAGCATGAGGATGTCTTGGAGAGACGGGAGGTCAAAATTCTCAAACCCCACATCTGGGGCACCCCTGAACTTAATGGATTTGAACGAGGCTGGTGGAATTTTATTTTTGATGTAAATAGAAGCATTGGACCATCCGTTAAGATTGAGAGATTTTTAATGGCAGATGAAAAAAAAGAAACTAGACAACGTTTGCATCCTGTCGACTACCAAGATAATTACTTTATAAAGCATTTACATTTTGATAGGACGTCTCGATGCAACAACTTGGTGGAAAAGATGAGATCGAGGTCTCTCCAGTTCTATTCTCCTTCATTTCAACTTCTGTAATGTTTTTTAGGACGGTATGCTGGATGGAAAACAAATCTACTTCTTCTCCATTATTATTTTTACTTTCTAGTACAATATTTTTGGTGGAAAAAATCAAATCCCCTCCCTCTCCATTATTGTGCCACCCATTCCACGACTTCCTATCTACATGCAACTTCGGGTGCCCACCGGTCTGAGACAGCTGAGGTTGAAGCAGGCCCACGCCAATTATACTAATATATATCAGGAAAGGGTCGAAATTAATCTTCTATTCTCGACCTTTCCCATTATATATTAGTAGAATCTTACACTTACTAAGATTATTTCTTTGAGTAGTAGTTTACTTAGTTTCTTAGATTGTTGGTCTACCAATTAGCAGATGTATATATAATAATATAATATAATATTACTTATTTATTTTGAAAGAAAGATGGTAGAGTGCTTGTTAATTCATTTTAATAGATATGAAATAAACGCATCCTGGTTATGTACCAATTAGATGATAGAGTTTTGTAAGATCGCAAAAATACGGGAAGAGAGGCTCATTTTAAGAATATCTATTTATTCTGTTGGTCATCTCCTCCATATTAAAAAAAATTTCTATCTTAAGACTTCATGATTTCTCTCCTTTCATAAGGACCACCATAAACTAAAATAAACAAAAATTAGGATTGCAAAATATCAAATTTATTTTTAGTTCAAAATAATCTTTCCCATTGATATCCTGGCCTGTCTGACATTCTTCTTCAAGGGACTCCTCTATAGTAGTAAAGTGGTTATCAGTGTTAATTGATAATCATATTAATTATCACATTTTACTTCAAGACTGTCCGCGGATGGTGGCTGAAGCATATTTATAGAGAAACTAGTAGCATTGCTAATTGGATGGTCATTTATATGGCTAATTATATATGAAACTTTACTTCTAGTACCCCAACACAACTATTGGATCTTTTAAACCCCAACTCTCATAGATGTACTTATGTGAGGAATGTATAACACTTCTATCCCACTAAAGAAATAATCTTTGCTAATTAGATAAATTAATTTATGAATAAAAATAAATTATAAAATTTTTCTTAAAATGAAATTAAAATATTCTAAATTAAAAATATTTATATTTTATAAAAATCATAATTATGTATATTTGTGCATGAGCAGTGCTCATGTTAGACTCGAGCAATGAAATGTATATAATTTGATTTAATTTTATTTGAGATAATATGATTAAGTAGTTGAATAGAAAACAGGATGGATAGTTATAATTTCAAAATATAACATGTATATATGCACATGATTGATTAGAAAATAGTTCATGATTTATGGCCATAACCCAGAAATTAATTAACAATGAACATGTGTGTTGTCCATGATCTACAAACGAGCATCCCATGACATGGATTGGTCAGGAAAAGATTGGATAATAATATATATTGAATTTTCTTTTGAGGCTTGCCTTCTCTCCACGTCACCAAAAAATATATAACAACAATGATCCGTTAAGCCACGAGATGTCAGTGATGACTCTTTCAGTCACCATTTTTTTTTCCTTGTGTTCTCGTCCATTTGCTATGCAGTGCCTTAATTTGCTAACGACAATGTACATTAACTTGTTGTCATGGCCATTAAGTCTAGCTAGTACTACTATTATCTTTTACAAAAATTATTCTTTGGTTTTCTTGTTTTTATTTTTATTAAAATATTTTATATCATGTAACCTTTCTCGTTTCGCTTAAGTAATTTTAATTTGTTATATATTTTGAGTTTTGATGTACTAGATGAAGTCTCTAATATATATATATATATATATATATATATATATGCATGTTTTCCATGATTAAGATCTGCTATTTCAGCCACTATGTGCTACATGGAGGTATAATGAAAAGGAGAATTTGTTTATTTGATATATTTTTTGTAACAACATATTGTCAAATTCAATCTGCACCATTCAACTAGAGAGGATAAAGAAAGTTAGGTAGCAACTAGTTCAGCTAGGTATCAATCTTAAAATCTTTAAAATTTTTTAGCTTTAATTAACAGCTATTTTTTATTTTATTTATGAGGGATTTTTCTCTTGATCAGCTATTACTGGACTCTATTTTTGGACCTATTTACATAGGAAGACCAAATTTTGAGCAATATCTCCAGTGATAAAAGGTACTAACTATCTTCCTTTCAATTTCAATCCTATAATAAACACTCAAAAACAGTCTGAAAGAATAAAAGTTACTGAAGCAAGATCCAAAAATACATATAAATTATTATCATCTCTTTTGTATATAAGGCGCCTAGATTATTTTGGATTGGAAAACAAGATTTAGGTTTTTATGGATTGTGAAGCCTATGATCAGGTATATTATGTAATTTTTATTATTACCTTCATTTGGTTGTAAACGTATGCATTCACAAGAAGTTTAAACTACAAGACAGCAGAAGCCCTCCCATCATATCCCTAAACTGCTGCTTCTTCTTAACACCCCCCACCCCCCCCTCCCCCCCAAAAAAAAAAAAAAAAAAAAAAAAAAAAAATCCCTGCTCCTTGAAGAAGACAAGCTTCAAACCTAAATTGATGTGATTATCAAGAGATTTTGTTATCAGAGTAGTGTTAACTGCATGAGTCATTGTATCTTATAATGACATGTTTGCATGTGATCTGGATAGCATATTCACGTTTGCTTTTAAAAATAAAAGCATATTTGTTTTATTATACAAACTCTTGTAATTAATGTAATTATATTTTGTTAATTTCATCCATCATTTCTCATGGTAAATTTGGTTTCAGTCTGCTCCACCCATACAAAGACCAAATTGCATATGCTAAATCGAAAGCCAAATCAAAACCCAACTAACAGTCCCACACCGACACCCAATGGTGGATCCTGAAGCTAGTGATTATTATTAGTGGAGTTTTGGGTTCTTGTCAAGTTTTTATAGGGTTATTATGGACTCTATCTGAGTCAGGCGTTGAGGGAGAGTCTAAGGTCAAAGTAGACGAGTGCATTGGTTGGACGGAAGAGAGAAGAATCATTGTCATCAACTCCACCATGTTAAAGATTACGTGTGATTCTCAATCCTATATGAAATATTAGTTGGAAGATATATGAATTGATATAGGTGATTGAATCCAAATTTTAGTAATTTGAGTATTTATATTGACTTAGATTATCCAATCAAAGAAAAATTGAAGTAGATTTTGTGTCATATATCAAGTCATTCTTCTCAATCAAATTATATATTGGCACCCTGTAGCTCATCCCACACTCCTGCAAATTTTTATCACCAGAGAAAGATATTTTGTACAGGGTTGTTTTCTCCGATGAAGATCCAATTTTCCCTCCCACAAGATTTGCTCCCATTTTTTATCCCGACTGTTTGATACCTCTTTTATATCAATAATAGTAAAAGAAAAGTCACAGCCACTTCGGACGTGCATCACCCAACAAAACTATATATATATATATATAAACGTGAAGGAGGAATATTTCTTTATTCCATTTAGATCACTTGCATGGTATAACTAAATACTATACTAATCAGAGTACTTTACCATATTAATACAAATTTAAAACTTTTTTATCCAATTGATGCATATCCGAACTTATTTATAAACTAATGCAAAAAGGTAAAAGCACCATTTGGAATGACATTTTCTGTTTGAGAAAATGCTATTTCAAATAGTATTTTTTTGTCCAGTCAACCACCTCTACGCAGCCTAAATGGAATCCAAAAAAAAAAATTGATTTAGAAGCGTCATTGTGAATGACGCTTTCAAAAACATCATTGCGAATGGCGCTTTTATAAGCACCATTCCGAATGGTATTTTTTAAAAGTACCATTTCAAATGGCGCTTTTAAAAGTGCCATTTAAAATGGTGCTTTTAGGATTGTCCCCATAGCTGGTTTGAACCTCTGCATCTTGATGTTCAGATAGCAGTTGTGTTATTGGTGATGCCAGAATGGTATCGACTGGATCGCTATTCGCTAAGACTGCATCTGAGATTATTGAAGCAGTACTGGCACTTTGGTTTGCTTGTAAGACTAGTATCCGGATTGTAAGTACTATCTCAATTGGCTTGCTTTGATAGTGGTGATGATGGTAATAATAGCGGTGATATCAATGACGCCTTGGATGGCTGTAGTAGTGTGGTGGCGTCTTGGATGATCATTATATCAGTTGGGACTTTGAACCTGAATTTGGACTATTTTTATGGGTAGATAGCCTTGGAAGAGTGAATAATAGTCTTGGAAGACCAGTCAAGTCAACTCGAAGTCATTCCAAATCGACTCCTAAAGTCCTAACAGCCTACTTTAGCTTAAATTCACAACACAATACTTGAATTAACTCATAGCTAGTGTACATATCTATTTAAAATTTTTAAATCTAATTCATACCCTCTCCTTTTGGGTTGTCTAGCTAGGCAACATATTTTTTTGTTGGAGTATGTCCCCTCAACTAGCACCTTAACGTGATATATTTCTCTCATACATTAAAGAAGTGGAGCTAACTTATCTAAGCTTATTTTTGACTATTTCAAGAGATGTAATTGAAGTACTCGATATATTATTATTATTTATATTTTGATTTATATGGCCCTTATAGCATGGCATTTCCTCCCCCAACTTTTCGAGATACATCTGAAGATGTGTATCCATGTCCACAAACCATAGCATCCTAACACTTGAAATTAAACAAATAAAATATCTAAACTAATCTCTAATAGAAATAATAATTAATAATATAAGATAGAATAAAAATGTCAAGTCTACAAAACAGAATCCCACAGTTCTACAAGCACAAAAAATACTATGTCCCACAAGGGCGTTGTGGTGCCCGTGGTCGCTTGGATCTTCTCAGAAAGGTCTTCAACGATCGCTTCTACTCTTGTATCACCTGTGATGGCCCCTCTCCTATATCAATGGACGTCTCGTGATCATGCATATGAGGAATAACAGATGTTGCCAGAGCATCAGTAAGCTGAGTGACCCCCTCAACCCCCTCATCTAGATCCAAGGATGGGCCTGTAACAAAAGGGTCATACTGACAGAGGACTGGAATAGTTCCCAACTGCTCAGACCATACAGATGAAGACTTATAATGCCAATTGTAATCCGCTGTTGTCATCTGGGGCATGTAGGAAGATGATGGCCCTGGCATCTGTGGATCAGAAGGTGGTGCCATATGTGCAGCATGCGGCGATGATATCTGTGGAATATATGGTGATGGCATATATGGAATATATGGTGATGGTGGATATCTCATATATGATGCATCGGATGCTTCATGCCAAGACATGATAATATGCTCATAGTCAATCGCCATCAATATCCTTGAATAAGATCTCTCCATCTCCCATAGTATCTGACTTCGTTCGTCTTCATCAGTCATAGACAGAGCATGACGAGTGTCCAACATAAGACCCGACAAATGATTAGTCTACATAATAAAAATAAAATTAGCAATATATTATAGAACATAAAATAAAGATGTAACAGAACTACATAAAATATTTTGCATTAGAGATGGACTCACCACCATCTGTATCGTCTCTCCCTGTCCCTGGTATCCGAGTTTTAAATAATTTGACTTCCCCACCATTAAATGGGTAATGGATCGGTACCGCTCTATGTACTCTAGATCGTATGAGATGCCCCCCAGAATAGGCTCACTAGAAGCAATATAATGTTAGCGATCGTGCCATCTCTCGATATAGGTGGCACGTGTAGTATCCCAAATAGTGTTAGATCTGTCTCATCAGTCATACCATAAAGAGCAAGTTCTGTATCACACACTATGGTATCGACTGATGTAGGCCAAACTATCTGAGTATACGGTTTGAAATATGTCACTCGATGACATCAAAGATATGCTTGCTCTATATTAACTGTCTAGATATATTAGGAGATCTCCATCTCAATTTGATTTCATATTTTTCTCTGTCTATAAGAATATCATTGTATAAATGGTCCAATAATTTTTGACATGATAATGATAAAGATAGCCTAACCATCCAGCTCATAGACTGACTGTACTACATACCATCTTCACCATATTCTATTATGCCATTATAATACAATAGTAGATGAACCCAAGCACTGGCCATTTTCTCAAAAAAATTTATGATAATATTAAAATTAAAATATTTAGTATTAATAATTATTTTGATAAAAAAATCTAAATTGCCATAGATTAATGTTAAGAAAATCATTAGTATTTAATGGGCAATTTTTTTGTTTACCATGAGGAAGTGCTTAACATTTAAAATGGCTTACACGATAAATGTATTATATCATCAACTAATAGGTATAGAAGGTCCTATCCCATTCAGAAATTATATTAATTCTATAGGTTAATTACAGTAATCAAATGATACGTAATAGAAGATGAAAAAAATTTCGACAGTATTTTTTCTTAGTTTTCTCCACATGGCTGAAGATGTGTGAGGAGAACTAAAAAAAAATATTTTTTGAAATTTTTTTGAAACCCTCTACGTACCGTTTGATTACTGTAATTATCTATAAAATTAATTATAATTTTTAAATTATCCAAACTGAATAGTCAATTGATCAATGTAGTTAATTCTCCCATTCATATAAAAATATACAAATCTACGGATGTCGTACAATATATACATTAATCAAAAGATGAATCTATAGTTCTATATAATGCAATATATTTAAAATTTTTAAATTAACCATCTACCAAAATATCGAGTAGCATTACAAATGGATCGGGCTAGGCTAGGCTGGGCTGGGCACTACCCCCACCCGAGGTCGGTCCGAAAATTCTTTTCGGGCTTCGCATCGGGCTTAGGCTTGATAATTTTAGGAAAAACCAAGCCCGGGCCCATTTTCAAGAATATAGCAAACAATATTAATGTAAGATTACTATAGCATGATGTTTGATTGCATCATCGGTGTTGGGCTCATCGCTGTGGCATTGGGCAGCTACGTTAGAAGATCGAGTGCACAACGTTAGCTAGAAGGAGAAGAAAGAAAGAGATGAGAGAAAGGGCTGTGCGGGGGGTGGGGGATTAGATCGGAAGAAGAAAAAAGTTGGAAGAGGGGGCGATTGGATGGGGTTCGAGGGGTGGGAGGATCGGATGGAAAGAGGGGCCAGGGGGGAGGAAGAAATTCACTACAAGAAAATAATAATTTTGCGATCAAATTTTTTGGTTGAAATTTACAATCAAAATTTTTTACGATTGATTATTAAAAAAATGAATATAGCGATCGAAAAATATTGATTGCAAAATCGATTACAAAATTAAAATTTTACGATTGATTTTGCGATCAATAATAAAAAAAATTAATATAGCAACCAAAAAAATCAGTTATAAAATTAAAATTTTATGATCGATTTTACAATCAAAAAGCTGAATATAAAAATAAATTTATAAAATATAAATTTTTTATAGATTTTCAACCCACAAATTTGGTTGCAATAATTTTTAATTATTTAATTTAACTTTTAAATAATTTAGCGATTGATTTTTTGATTGCAAAATGAATTTATTATTTTGTAACTGAATAATCGGTTGCAAGCTTTTCATTTTTTTGTTTCTATTAAAAATTTTGGAACCAAAAGGTCTGGCTCAAAATTCTTGATTTGTTTTTTAATCTATAGATAAGTTTGCGATCGATTTTTTGATCGTAAATTTTTTTTAATATTTTATAACCAAAAAATTGATGATAAAATATTTTAATTATTTTTTAATTTAAATATATTTATGATCAATTTTTTGGTTATAAAATATTAAAAAAATTTATGATTAAAAAATCAACCACAAAACACTTGAATTATTTTTTTAATCTATAAATAAGTTTGTAATTGATTTTTTTGTTGTAATTTTTTTTAATATTTTACAATCAAAATATTGATCATAAAATATTTTAATTATTTTTTAATTTAAATATATTTATGATTGAGTTTTTGATTGTAAAATATTTAAAAAATTTATGATCAAAAAATCAATCGCAAAATACTTGAATTATTTTTTAATCTAGAAATAATTTTACGATCGATTTTTCCATCATAAAATTAATATTTTGCAACCAAAAATTTGACTACAAACTTATTTATATATTAAAAAAATAATTCAAGAATTTTACAATCAATTTTTTAGTCATAAAATTTTTTAGTATTTTATAATCAAAAATCGATTGTAGATATATTTTGCAACCGAATATAATTTTTTTTTATTTTTCTCTGAATGTGATATAATTTTAAAATTTAAAGTTCATCTTTACTGTTCATTATCTAAATAATTATTGTTAGGATATTATCATAAAAGATTATCTCGATCCGATTGCCCTAGCTATGTCGATCAATAAAATCGATTTCAATGGCTACAAACAACCGCATGATGATCTGACAGATATAGATCATCGATAGATCTGAAAACTTACAATGATGATCTTGATGATATTTGTAGCATACTATCAAAATTTTACTTTAATCAAATATTATTATCATGATCAATTTAGTATGAAATGATTTGGACTGTTAAATAAAAAATGAGTGTTCAAAAGGCCAAACGACATCCGATTATAAGATGATTTTTTAGATAAATGATCTTTACTACTATTTTGATCATTTGTATGATGGTGATCATAAAATTCAATATCTCTTGATATGCGCAGTTTGAATTTTACAATCATCACTGTACAAATGATCAAAATAGTAGCAAAGATCATTTATCTAAAAAATCACTTTATAATTGAACATCATCTGATCTTTTGATCACTCATTTTTTTTTAACCATCCAAATTATTTTATACTAAATTGATCATGATAATAATATTTGATTAAAATAAAATTTTGATAGTATGTTATAAATATCATCGAAATTATCATTGTAAGTTTTCAGATCCATCGGTGATCTCTATCTATCAAATTATCATACGATCGTTTGTAGCCATCGAAATTGAATTTTATTGATGGATATAACTAAGACTACTAGATCGAGATGATCTTTTGTGATGATACTCTAATGATAATTATTTAGATAATTAACGATGAACATGAGCTTTAAATTTTAAAATTATATCATATTCATAAAAAAATAAAAAAAAATATATTCAGTTGCAAAATACATTTGCGATTGATTTTTTGGTTGTAATTTATGATCAAAAGATTGATCACAAAATTATTTATAGATTAAAAAATAATTCAATTATTTTGTGATTAATTTTTTAATTACAAATTTTTTTAATATTTTACAACCAAAAAATCAATCATAAATATATTAAAATTAAAAAATAATTAAAATATTTTACAATTGATTTTTTAGTTGCAAACTTTTAAAAAAAATTTTACGATCAAAAAATCGATCGCAAACTTATTTATAGATTAAAAAATAGCTTAAGAATTTTATGACCAATTTTTCAAACATAAAATTTATTATTTATTAAATTTTTAAAAAAATTATGATCAAAAAATCGATCATAAAATTTTTGAATTATTTTTTAATTCATAAATAAGTTTGCAACCGATTTTTTGATTGCAAAATATTAATTTTGTGAGTGAAAAATCGATCGCAAAATTTTTGAATTGTTTTTATTCTATAATTAAGTTTGCAAACAATTTTTCGATCATAAAATTCTTTTAACATTTTACAACTAAAAAATCGATCGTAAATTTGAATTTTGAAAAAAAATTAATTAGCTCTATTGATTTCTTCTTTATAACCCGCCTTCTTCCCCTCTCCTCCCCGACCTTTACCCCTCTTCCCCTCTCCGATGCCTGAAGCCCCTCTTTTCCTCCCCAGCGATCGCCCGCGATGGCCTCTCCTCACCAGCCTGTCCACGATGACACCCCCTCCCCTCTCTGATGACCGCTTGCGACGGCCTCCCCTCTCCTCCCCTTCAGCCTTCCCTCACCGACCCGCCCGTAATGGCCCCTTCTCCTCACCTCGGCAGTTGCCCGCGATGCCTCCTCTCGCCTGTCCGCTCGTGATGGCCTCCCTTATTGGCCCACCCACAACGGCCCCTACTCCCCTCGTCGGTGACCGCCCACGATGGCCTCCCCTTGCCAGCCCATCCACAACGGCCTCCCTCACCGGCTCGCCCGTGACGGCCCTTCCTGCCCTCCCTAGTGCTCGAAACCCTTCTCCTCCTCCCTGGCTCACTCGTGATGGCTCGCTCTCCCCTCCTCAATGATCGCCCGTGATGGCCTCCCCTCATTGGCCTGCCCACGATGGCCCCCTCCCTTTCACGACGACCACCCGCAACGACCTCCCCTCGCCAGCTCACCTGCAATGGCCCCCCTCCCCTCCGGCCTCCTCACATCGGCTCGCTCGCGACGGCCCCCCTCTCCTCCCCGACGGCCGCCTGTGTCGACCCACCCACGACGGCCTCCCCTCGTCATGAGTTGCGAGAAACAGGCGAGAAACACCCTTGGTCTATAGTGGACTGCGAGAAATCGAGGGGAACCGGTCGCTGGTCCATGCCTCACTCCATGAACCGCACCAGCCAAATTTTATTTTAAATAATAATATAAAAAATAAAATATATAAAAATAAAAATAATATAATAAAAAAATTAAAAATTAAAAATTAAAATTTTATGATCAATTTTAAAAATTAAAATATTATAAAAAATAAATTACAACTGATTTTGTGATCAATTTTTTAATTAAAAAATTCAAAAATATTTAACAATTGATTTTTTGATCAATTTTATAAATAAAAATATTTTAATAAAATTAACGATCAATTTTGTGATTGGTAAATTAATTAAAAAAATAAAAATAATTAGCAATTTATTTTATAATCAATTTTATTAATAAAAAAATTTAAAAATAATTAGGGATTGAATTTTGTGATCGATTTATTAATAAAAAATATTTTAATTTAGCAACTAATTTTGTGAATGATTTTATTATTAAAAAAATTTAAAAATAATTACCAAATAATTTTGTGATTGATTTTATTAATAAAAAAATATTTTAACAAAATTAGTGGTCGATTTATTGATTAAAAAATTAAAAATAATTAGCAATCAATTTTATGATCGATTTTATTAATTAAAAAATTTAAAAATAATTAGCAACTAATTTTATGATCAATTTATTAATAAAAAATATTTTAATAAATTTAGCAATCAATTTTGTGATCAATTTTTTTAATAAAAATTTCAAAAATAATTAGCGACCAATTTTATGATTGATTTTATTAATAAAAAATATTTTAACAAAATTAGTGATCAATATATTAATTCAAAAAATTAAAAATAATTAGTGATTGATTTTATTAATAAAAAAAATTAAAAATAATTTATGATTGATTTTACAATCGATTTATTAATAAAAAATATTTTAATAAATTTAATGACTGATTTTGTGATCGATTTAGCAATCAATTTTACGATCGATTTTGCAATCGATTTTAAAAAATAAAATATTATAAAAATTAAATTATTTTTTATTTTTTGATCGTTAAATCAGTCTCAAAATTTTGCGATCGATTTAAGTCGATCGTAAAGTTTTGCAACCATGGGATTTTTGGAACCAATTTTTTGGTCGCTAAATCTCTATTTTCTTATAGTGAAAGAAGCCCGAGGTCGCATGGGAAGAGGGGTGGTTGGGCATTAGATGGGAAGCGGCGCAGAGGGGGTGGCCAAACGTCAGATGGGGGAGGAAGAGTGCGAGTTGGGCATTGATTGGGAGGAAGACAGAAGAAGCTCGAGGGAGGGGTCGGCGTCGGATGAGAAGGAGAAAGGCCACGGTGGGAAAAGGGAGCTGGCGTCGGCCCAAGGGGAGGGGGGTTGCAGGGTGGGCATCGAAGTGGAAGATGCCGGTGGGGAGTGCATTGGGTGGGAAGAAAAGGATTTATAAGAGCCCGCTAAGAAGCACCGTTCTGAATGGCACTTCTAAAAGCACCATTTTGAATCGTATTTTTTTGGGGCCATGTCATCCTGCCATATATCTATGGGGAGGTGGGCTGATGAAGTGTCATTAGAAATAATAATTTTTCAGATAAAAAATATCATTTTAAATTATAATAAATAATTTTATATTTATATCATTTGAGTAAAATATTTTTACTAAATGCAAAATGTACTTCCGCACTGGAGTTCATGGTGGGGCACACCTGAAATGATGGCAAGATCTTACCACTTCTGTCCTTTGTACATCTAAATATATAGAAAATGAATCCAGCACTCCCACGCTTCTTCCAGATCTAAATAACCTTCACACTGGAATTTAAAACCGCTGGACTAGATAAATATTTTCTGGAGAAGGCAATCTAGAAGGAAAGATCAGTTAGATTTTTTTTTAAATTTAATTATAAAAATTTATACCCAAAGATTAATTTTGAAGTGATTATGAGATACTTAATAGAAAATAAATAAATAACAAAAAAAATAATAAAAGATAATCACAACAATTGAATCATAAATACATAAAATTTATAGTATTTCAATGCTAAATTCAGCACCTACATCTATTGTCCAAGTCTATGTGTCTAGAAATTTCAAATATAATCAATTAAGATTACAGTCTGATTGTTTTTATGAGCTCACAATCTAACCTAGTTGGTTTTTCCTAATTCACCAACTAAAACCTTACAAATGATTGTTTTATCCTGGGCTCACAATTAATCCAATTGGTTTATGGAGATATCAACTGAAACCTTACAATATTTAACTTAAAGACTTAGGCCAACTCCAAGTTTTTTCATCCAAGAAACTTATCCAAGACATAAAGTATTATATATATATATACAAGAATTGAGATATGGAATAATAAAACTCTTTAAGTTTAGAAAGAAGTCGAAGCAGCTGAGCTCTTGATTGCTTTGATTTTTTTCTTGAATACTTGAGAGGATTGATGAAGGTTTCAATGTTTTTGCTTAGAAGTAGTTAGCTCAAATTAATGCTCTCTTCCTCTCTTATTATTGTAAATATGAAAAGGGATGATTTAAAAGCTCTCTCTAAATTCCTTCCATGTTTTCTCTTGGGTTCTGCTCAAAAGCTTCAAAAAAAACTCAATAAAGCTTCATTTTACTTCTTCTTGTTGTTCTCATTTTTAAATCCCCTCATTTATGGCCTAAAAAATGTCTGCCATTAATGATTTAACTATTGAAAGCTTGAAAATAATAGTTAGAAGCAAATTGAACATATTTTGAAAATTCTAAAAAACTAGCCGTTATTCTGTCAGAATTCTGTGAGTAACCTTATCCAAGCTCTTAGTTAGCTAATTACCTTCATCTTTGAATTGATTAAGTGACTTTTTTGAGATGGCTCAAGGATAGATAAATTTTTTTTACTTTCTGCCTGTTCTATCGGTTTGAGACTAAGTCAGTTCGGATCTTCTCTCAGTCGGCTAACTTTATGATTCGATCGGCTAATTGAATTTTTGGATCGGCTTATGGAACTTGCTAATTTTTGCTACTTTCTATGTTTATCATCCTCTAAGACTGAGTTGACTATCTTTCTTTATGAGTTAGTTAAATTTTTGTCTTGATCAGTTAAGAATTTTATTGGGTCGACTCAAAAAAATCTCTTGAATTTTTATCTTTCTATCTTTATCCTGAGTCTAAGATTGGATCAGCTATCTCAATGCTTGAGTTGGCTAAGCCCTTATCTTGGTCGGCTAATATAGAAGCTTGGTCGACTAAAAGATTTTTTCTGAATTTCAACTCTTTCTGTCTTTTCTTCGACTGAAACTAGGTCGGCTAAGCTCTACAATTGATCGACTCAAGGGTGTGCCAAAATTTATTTGAGATAGCTTTCTTTATCCAAACTTGTTCTAGACTAAATTTATCTTCTCAAACTTAATTTACGAATGATTGAGCTTGTTAAGAGATCTTTCTAGTCTAGATTTTCCATCTACCAAAAGCTTTTCATGCCAACCTTAATTTCTTTCCTTCCAAACATGAGTCTTTGACTAGGAAACTTAAATTCATTTGAGAAAACTTCTTCTTGAATTAATCAATTGAGCATCTTGAGAAATCCTACAATCACTCTCAAAAGCATCATTAATAAATATGATTTGTACTCAAACACATTTGACATCATCAAAATCAATTCTAAGGCTAACAATCTTTTTCTTTTTAATTATGACAAAATCTTTTGAACACTATCTTTCAATTGATAAAAGATTTAGAAATTTTAATGAGTATTTATCAGATTTTCTATACAACTCCGCCTTTCTTACGTAGAAAAGGTAAAGTTCTTGATATCAAAACTAATTTACAATTTCATATAAATTTCTCAAACAAAACTTCTCCTTTATTATATAGATGAGTAAAATTTCAAAAGATGTATGTTTCATCATTTTTTATTCAAAAATTTCAAAATTTGATTCTTTTCTTCATTCATTCAATTGTTTCAATCAATCAATTTTTCCTTTCTTTCTTCTCTTTTCTTTATCTTTTCTTTATTTTTGTCCCTTTTTGTTATAATCAAAAAGTGTTTTAACAAGAAATACAATTCAATTAATTAATCGATTATTCATTCAATTACTTGACTATTCATTCAATCATTTAATTAGGCATTCAATCATAGGATCAAAATAGTGCACATTCATTTCATAAAAGATGAATATATCATTGATGTATAAAATATTTACATAAGCATAAAAGCCTGTCTTTTACAAAATGAAGCATAAAGAAGGATTAGGTAGGCATATAAAAGAGATAACTATAAAACATGATAAGATAT
This sequence comes from Elaeis guineensis, assembly GCF_000442705.2. Taxonomy (NCBI): domain Eukaryota; kingdom Viridiplantae; phylum Streptophyta; class Magnoliopsida; order Arecales; family Arecaceae; genus Elaeis; species Elaeis guineensis. The sequence goes on from NC_025996.2 coordinate 132,018,129, forward strand.
GCAAGACATGGTGTATTCTAAGGTCTCCATCTATAGAGGATGCAGGGTCTGAGGTAAATGGCAGATCTCTGGAGTCTAATGGCTCAGAAGTATGGCCACGATCATTCAAAACCTCTCTAATAGTAGATCTGATTAGAGTCTTCATTGAGTCATGAAGCCTGTCGTGAATGTGTTGAACAATCTCCTCTATCTCATCCTTTTCTAACCTAACCATCTGAGGAGTAGAAACCTTTGATTGAATAGCTAAAGTAGATGTAGCTTGTTCTCTCTGCTCGAACTCAATCGAATGAACTTCTCTTTCTTTGCCTCTATGTCCTTCTACTTCTTCTGTTTCTTCTCCCTTTTCATCCAATGACTGTCAACATTTATGTATCCCATTCACAGCAGTGATTGGTCATTGTAAGTATTAAAGTGCTGAAGCTTCTTTGATGGTTCTCTCTCTAGGCTATTTCCAAAATCTTTGAATACTAAGGTGAGGAACATACCATAAGTGTAGATTTTGCTCTTGAGATAGCTTCTTACATAACCTTGATCATTATTGTTGGCAAGCTCAAAGGGATTTTCTGAATTATGTGATGCATGATTGTGGCATCTCCCTTTGTGACATAAACAAATAGGCCAACCCTGGGAAGAAATATCCAAGCATTCATGTGGTGCAGTCTAATTTCAATAGAGAGTCTTTTAGCTAGGATCTCCTCGATTTCCACCACATCTTCTCTTCCTAAAATCATTCTCAAGCCACTACATTTGTATCCGGACATTCTAATCGAGTAGTAGGTGCTTTGAGAAGCTATCTGAGTTTCTCTACATCAAGGATTATTTTGATTTTCTTAACCTCTATTTCAATGCAGATAAGCTTCACCCTAGCATTACCATAGAATTCTCGAATTAGATTGGGATAAGTGGGTAAATCCAATTTGCATAGATATTTCCAACCTTGAGCTTCTAACTTTCTTCCAATTTCAAAATCCTTCTTTTCCAAAAATTCAAAACCAACTTTTCTTCCGATAGTGATTGACATAAAAGAGAGTGGAATAATTTGCTCCAAAGTGGAAGGAGGAGGTGGTGCTGGCTGCAGTAGAGGAGGTGGAGTAGGTGCATATGGCTACGAAGGTGGGCATGATGGAGCTTGAGGCCGAGGAGCTTGTACATCCCTACGACTTGACAATTCCATCCTTGAATCCATCCGAAATATTGTTCTTCTTTCTTCCCCTTGATGCCCATGAATATGTCTTTTTCGATGGTGGCAGTTGACATGGTCTCTTCATGCAGTATGCGAATTGCTTCTTCGAAGCTATTGGAGACCAAATCCTGTGAAGCAAACATGGAAGGAGTGACAAATAAGGGACTATTTTTGGGGCAAAAGTTTTGGAAAAGGGATGGCTAAGTAAAATGAAAAGAAAGGGTGAATGAGTCCCTTAGAGCTTTCTATTTAAAAATAGGGTCTCAACATCTGAGTTGACTCAAATTATACGTGAGTTGGCTTAGTCGAGGGTTAACTAAGTTCACTAATTAGTCGGTTAATGGTGGATCGACTAAGTTTTCTGGATAGCCAACTTATTCTGGCATAGAACAAGTTTCAAAAATAGATTTTCTAAATAACAATGCAAACAATCAAGCTATATATGATGCACATCAAAATCAATCAATTGTATATTTAAATACATAATTCACCAAGCATAAATTGATGAATCAATCATTTTACAAAATCAATTTTAAAACAGATTACCTATTCATAAAATCAACTTAAAACAATTTAGGCATTCATGAAATTAACAAATCAACCATAAGGATCAAAAAGTCCTAATTATTTTCTAATCATACAAAATTTTCTTCACTCAAAGATTTAGTAAAAATATCAATAATTTGATTATTAATTAATATAAATTTAAACATAATATCATTATTTCAAATATGATTTTTAATGAAATGATGCCTAATTTTTATATATTTTAATTTTGAATGCTAAATTAGATTTTTAGTCGGATTAATAGCACTTATATTATCACATCTTATAGAAACTTTGCTGCAAGTTATACTGTAATCTTCTAGTTATTGTTTGACCTATAAAAGTTAAGTACAACAACTTTTGACTGCAATGTATTTGGCTTCCGCTACAATGTCACTGAATTTTATTTCTTGCTAAATCATGAGATCAAATTAACTTCTAAAAATTGATAAGTATTACTTGTGCTTTTCTCATTCAATTTATATCCAACAAAATCAGCATTAGAGTAACTAATTAAATCCAAAGAAGATTGTTTTGAATACCATAAATCAACATTTTGTGTATCAACCAAATTTTTGAAAATCTTTTTAATAGTCATTATATGTGATTCTTTAGAATTAGATTGATAACATGCACACATGTAAATATTTAACATAATATTAGGTCTACTCACTATTAAGTTATATATAGAGAGGTATATAACTTTGGATCCACTATTTTATCTTTTATATGGAGATCAAGTTGGCAACTTGAGCTCATAAGGATGTCAATACCTTTGACATTCTCTATACCAATTTTTTTTAAAATTTTCTTTATGTACTTGCTTGAATTTATGAAGATCTCCCATTTGATGGCTTGATTTAGAATCTGAAGAAGAAAGTTAGTTCACCTATCATACTCATCTCGAACTCTCCTGATATCAGCTTAGCAAAATTTTTACATAAAAGCTCATTAGTAGTACCAAATATTATGTCATCAACATTAGATTTAGATAATTAAGAGATTATTTGATTTTCTTTTAATGAAAAGATTTGTATCCACCTCCTCTTTTAAAATCATTTTTAAATAGGAGTTTACTTAACCTTCACACCATGCTCTTAGCATTTATTTTAAATTATATAAAGCTTGTTTAATTTAAAAATTTATGATTTTCAAAATTTGGAGGTCGTTCTACATAAACTTCCTCCACAATGTATCCATTTTAGATAGCACTTTTTATATTCATTTGAAAAAGTTTAAAATTCATAGAACATGTAAAGGCTAAGTCTAAGCTAATATCTCAAGCCTAGTAATTGGTATAAAGATTTCATTAAAATTAATTTCTCCCTCTTGATTATAACCTTATGCAGAATCTAACTTTGTTTTTAATTATATTGCCCTGTCCATCTAATTTATTTTGAAAAATTGATTTTATGTTAGTTATAGGATAGTTTTTAGGTCTTTCAACTAAATTACATACATTATTTTTTTCAAATTGATTTAGTTCTTTTTGTATAGCCATAATCTAATTAACATCCTTTTCAGCTTCAAGGATCATTTTAGGTTCAATATGTGAAACCCATGCAAAGTGATTTAATGCTTCTCTAATTGATGCTCTAGTTCTAATACTTTAAGATGGATCACCTATGAAGAGCTCTTTAGGATGACTATGTGCATACCTCCATTCCTTGGATAGATTATGTGTACTTTATTGAGTGGAGATTGGAAGCTCATGCATTTTTTCATTCTCATCATCTTCTTCTTACTCTTTATCTTCTTGGTCTTGAGAAGGAGGGTCTTTTAATGATATTTTTTTATATCTCATTGTCAAGAATACTGCGTAGTTATTTTCTTCTACTTCTCTTGATTTAATAATGTTAGTATCATCAAAAATAATATGAATTGACTCTTCTACAACTAGAGTTCTTTTATTAAATAATCTATATGCTTTACTAGATAATGAATAATCAATAAAAATTCTTTCAACAAATTTAGCATCAAATTTGCCTAATTTGTCCTTATCATTTATCAAAATAAAACAATGATAATCAAAAATTTTGAAATAAAAAATATTTAGTTTCTTTTTTTTGTGAAGCTCATAGAGAGTTTTCTTTAAAATAGATCTAATCAATTGTTGATCTAGCATAGGGAAGTAATGTTTATAGCTTCTATCCAAAAATATTTTGGTGGTTACTTTCATAAAGAATGGTCCGTGCCATCTTTTGCAAAGTTTTATTCTTTTTTCTACCATTTCATTTTATTGAGGTGTCCTAGGAGATAAAAAATTATGATCAATTTCATTTTTAGTATAGTTTTTTTAAAAAAATTGATTTTCAAATTTAGTGCCATAGTCACTTCTAATTTTTAAAAAATTATAATTCTTTTCATGAATAATTTTTTTAAATAATTTTATAAATATTTTAAAAGCTTCATTTTTATGTGCAAGAAATAAAATCTAAGTATATTGAAAAAAATCATTTATAATAATAAAACCAAAATATTTACCACCAAGACTAATCATCTTGATTGGCCCAAACAAATCCATGTACAGAAGTTCTAATGACCTAGTAGTTGAAATAATATTTTTAGATTTAAATGAAGATCTAATTTGCTTACCTAATTGATATGCATTACAAACTTTATTCTTTTCAAAATTGATTTAACAAACCTCTAACCAAATCATTTTTAATTAATATAATGATAGAATCCATGCTTGTATATCCTATTCTACTACACTAAATCCAACCAGCTTCATTGATATTGGCATTTATAGCAACTAGACATTTGATGTTATCCTTGCATAGATCACCAAGATCTACCAAGTAAATATTTTTATATCTCTTTTCTATGAATTTAACACCATTATTATTAAAACTAGTTACAATCTATTATGATGATTTAAATAAAATATTAAAATATTTATCATACAATTGACTTATATTAAGAAGATTATACATCAAATCATCAATAAATAAAATATTTTTAATAAAGATGGTTGGAGTGATCTTAATATTTTTGAGATCAATTATTTTTTCTTTACCATTATCTCTAAAAATTATAACTCCTCCATTTTTAGCTTTAAGAGAGATAAATTGAGATTTATCTTCCGTCATATGCCTTGAGTATCTGTTGCTAAGATACCACTTCCTTTTTATCTCAAGGGATGCCAAGCAAACCTGCAAAAATAATCATCAAGTCTTTTTAGGTATCTAAGCTAGCTTGGATCCTTTCAGATTAGTTTAAATGATTTCTTTTAGAACATAAATTTATTTCACTTTAATTTATTCATATTACAATCAATAGCTTTGTGACCTATTTCATTACATTTGAAACATGTTGTATGCTTTTCAAAAGAAGGTTTCACAAAAAATATTTTTCAGATATTTTCTTTTAGTTAATATATTAGACCCTAATCCAGCTTTGTCAAAAGCTATTTTTTATTTTTCTAAAAGCATTTGAAGATTTTGAAAGCTTAGAGTAAATTTGTCAGTAATGGATTTTAATTTATCAACTTCTTTTTGCAAATTTTATTTTTAAGCAAATTATTTTGTTCTTTCAAAAGATTCTCCTTTTCTTTCTAAAAATTTTCTTTTTCTTCGGTCAACAAAAGATTTAGCTTTCTAAGTTCCTTATTTTTCATAGAGATCCTTTTAAAATCATTAATTAACTCATAAAAACCATCATATAATTCATCAAATATAAAATTATTTAAATTTTTGGTATTTATCTCATCTTTATAAGCCATGAGGCAAATATTGTCTTTTTCTTCCTTTGATTCCTTTTCTTCCTCGGAGCTTGAGTCTTCGTCATTATTTGAAATTGCCATCATAGTCTTCTTTTTGAATTTTTTTGAGCTCTTTTTGAGTAGAAGGCAGTCAGCTCTCAAATATCTAAGTTTATTACATTCATAGCAGATGGCTAGTTGCTCCTTTTCTTTTTCTTTTTCTTTGCTTCCATCTCCTCTAGTGTAGTTTTTCTTTTTGGGTCCAAACCTCTTCTTCCTCATGAATCTTCTAAACCTTCTTGCAATCATGGTCATTTCATCATCATTTTTAAATTCCTCCAAAGAGTCACTTTCTATGTCTTCAATGGCTGTCGATCTTAAAGTAATAGTGTTCCTCTTCTTTACTTCTTCCTCTTCGAAGAGCAACTTGTTTAGATCTTTTACTTCTTAGGTTGTAGCCACCTTAGCCTTCCAGTTCTTTGGCATGATTTAAGAATTTTGTGAACAAGTTTACTGTTAGTATACTCTTTATCAAGACTTTTCAAATCATTTATAATATATATAAATTCAATGAATATATCAATGATACTTTTGCTAAGTTTCATCTTAAATAATTCATATTTATGTACAAGCATATTTATTTTATATTCTTTGACTTGATTGATATCTTCATGGATAACTTCAAATAGATCTCATATTTCTTTACTAGATAAATAGATAGAAATGCGGTTAAATTATTTACATCTAAAGTCAAATATAAAATATTCATAGCTTTAGCATTTAACTAAGCTAATCTTTTATCTACATCATCTCAAGTATTTTCAGATTTAGGAGAAGGCATACCATCAATCATAATAGTGGAAGTGTTTGGATCATCTACTATAATATTTCACATGTCATATTCTTGTGCTTGAATGAAGATTTTTTTTTATACTTTTTAATAAGTATAATTTATACCATTAAATTATGGGGGTCTATTGGTTGATTGTCCCTCAACCAAAGATATACCAATTAGGGTTGCCATTAAACTTTAACTCTTGATGGTTAGATCAATTGGGCAGAGTATCTACTTTAATATCATTTATTTTTCAAAGAAGGCAACCCAAGAGGAGAGATAAATTAGGTTTTTTAAAAATTTAATTACAGAAACTTATGCCCAAAGATTAATTTTGGAGTGATTGTGGGGGGCTTAATAGAAAATAAATAAGTAGCAAAAAATAAAATATAATCATAGCAACATAATCATAGACACAAAATTTATAGTGGTTCAGTACTAAATTCAGCACCTACATCCACTCCTCAAATCTACTCACTTAAAAATTTCAACTATAATCAATTAAGATTATAGTCTGATTGTTTTGATGGGCTCACAATTCAATCCAATTAGTTTTTCGTGGCTCACTAACCAAAATTTTATAAATAATTATTTTATTTTGGGCTCACAATCAATCCAATTGATTTTTATGAAGATACCAATCGAAATCTTACAACATTCAACTTAAAGGCTTGGACCAACCCTAAGTTTCTTCATTCGAGAAACTTGTCACAAGACACAAAGTAAGATATACAAAAATTTAGATATGAAATAATAAAACTCCTTAAATTTTGAAAGAAGTTGAAGTAGCTAGGCTCTTGATTACTTTGACTTCTTCTTTGAATGCTTAAGATGATTGATGAAGGCTTCAATACTTTTGCTAAGAAGTGGTTGGCTCAAATTAATGCTCTCTTTCTTTAATACCCCAATCCTCAATTGCACCAATCTTAAAGCAGCATAAAAGAAAAGAAGTTTGAGAGACGACTCCACCTGAAGGGTTCCTGATTGAAGTCAAAACCACCATCAGGGAGAAGTCAAACTCCTCCCCTCTAGCCTTATTTAAAGGAGAGGGGTCTTCCCTTTTCTTTCCATTGAGATTCGAGGTCCAATCTGAAGGGGATCATTGAAGTTTCTTCTATGAAACTATTATTATGCCCATCAAGATTTGGGATTGAAAAGCTCACCGAAGCTTAAGGTAAGCCTCACCCCTTGTTCTTCTCTTTTTCTCCTTTCTTTTCATAGCATTAGACAACCTTGTGGGCTGCCAGCTTCGTCAAAAATATTGAGACAAGAAATCCACTATTTTTCCCTAGTTTTCCACCTCTTTTTTCTTTGGCTTTCTGACATGGGGGTCATCGCTAACCGTCTGGTCCCTCGCTACGCCATTGTGTCCACCACCATAATTGGGGAGAAGCTCCCATATTTCGAGAATCAAGGGGAATGGGGAGGTCCCCTGTTCCGCTTAGAAAAAAAAAAGAGAAAGAAAAAAAAAGAAAAGAGAAGAAGACAAAAAAGAGAAAATAAAAAAATAAAAAAATAAAAAAAAGAAAAAAGAAAGAGAAGAAAGAGATTCTCTCACTTCCCTCTCTCCCTTCTCTAAGCTTGAATTCTCACTTTCTCTCTCTAGAAAGTCTAATTTATCTCTCTACTTTCTCTTTCTAAAAAGATTCCACTTTATTTCTCTACAAGTTTTTCTCTCAAAATATCTCTTTTTGGATTATGTCTCTTTTAAGATTTTTTGAATTATTAGAAAGATCCTTTAATGACTTTGATAGATCCTGATGAAGGGAGCTTGACTGTTAATTATCAAATAGCCATCCCTATGAGGATTTAAAAATTTATTTTAAAAAAAATTATAATTAAATATTTTTGATATTAGGTTTGAAAAAAAAAATTGGGAAGCATGTTAAGATGACTCCACGTTGGATAAAGAGGGTTGCTCAAGATGCTCTTAAAGAGATATTGAACCAATAGGAGGATGGTACTTCTCAAACAATTAGTGGCACCCCTCTAATAGGGGGGAATCATTGACCCAACCAGAATTACTTCGACAGCACATCAGGAACCGAACATAGCTCGATAGTGCAAATCCTAGTTGGGGTGATATAGAGGCAACAGTACTTGCTTGAACAACAATAGACACATCGAGATACACCACAACATCAGCATCTACGATAGCAACATGGTCATGGAGAACAATCGATGCAGTGAAACAACATTGTGAAATTTCAAAAGATAGCTCCACCAGCTTTCAAGGAGACTATCGAACTTTTGGAAGCTGATAATTGGATTATGGAGATGGAAAAGACCCTCACTATCTAAGAATATCGTGATGATGAAAAGATTCGATATGCAACTTACTTGTTACAAGATGAGGCATTCAACTGGTACTCAAGACTACAACATAAATACGAGCAAAAAGGAGAGCAACTTACTTGGAAAAGATTCCAAAAGATGTTTTACGATCAGTATTTTTTTCGAAATGTAAAGATTCAGAAAGAGCAGAAATTTATTTATCTGAATCAAAGAAATATGATGGTTGTAGAGTATAAAGCTAAGCTTATGAAGCTTGTCAAGTTTGTTCTAAGGCTAGTTGAGGATGAGTGTGATTGAGTGCATAAATTTGAGATGAGATTGAGAACAAAAATTAGGAAATAAGTAGTATCATATGAATTAACTATTTATATAAATATGGTAAATAAGACATTAATAATTGAATGGGAAGTCAATGAAGAAGTGTAGAAGGGAAAGGAATTAGAAGAAAAGAATTAGGTCAAACGAATCCCAAGGACAAAATAATAAAAGTATCAGAGTTTAAATAAGAGACCAGTAGGTAACAATTTTGGACTGAATGATAACATCGTGTTCTAGATGTGGCAAAGCTTATAGTGAAAAGGATTGTTGCTGGAATATTGGTGCATGTTTTGGTTGTGATCAGAAAAGCCACAAAATAGCTAAGTGCCCACAAAGAATAGAGAGTCAATTTGCCCCAACAATTAAATAGAATAAGGATGGAAGCTTGAAACCCTAGATCCAAGGAAGGATCTATACTCTTACATAGCAAGATGTGCAAGTTTCCAATATAGTGACAAGTTTTGAGAAGGATGCATAGAATTAATTTAATTAGTTGATTAGTTTCACTTGAAAGGCAAGTAATGCGACTCTTTTTCTAGATTTATCAGTAAATTATAAAATATTTTCTATATTGAATTATCTATTATTTATAAATTTGATGCATTGTAGTTTGGATTGTCGAATATGCCCTTTTTCGATATGTAAAATGATTTATGATCGATTGTATTGAATTGATAGATTGTTTAATTGATTTCAATGTCACATGATTTATGAATCTTTCAAATTTGAATATGAAATAGTATTTTGATTTGAGATAGATTTTGACTCACAATCTGACTATATTTTGATATCCTATCAGTGGAGGTTATACGCTGGTACTTTGATATTTTGATATCCTACCAGTGAAAGTTATATATTGATATTTTGATATCCTACTAGTGAAGGTTATGTGTTGATACTTTGATATCCTATCAGTGGAGATTATATACTGATATTTTGATATCATGCCAGTGGAGATTGTGCGCTGGTATTTTGATATCTTACCATTGGGGGTTATGTAGTGATAATTTGATTTAGTTTATGACTATTGAGATGAACATGATATTTTGAAAAAAATAGATTTATAAATTTAAAAATAAATTTTAGAAAGATCAAATTTGCATGGATCTTATTTAATTAGTGTTGCATATTTTGAATTGATATACCTTGCATGCGTAATTTTAGTATATAATTATTACTAAATTTATCTAGCTATGTATACATTACTTAATAGACTATCTAGCTCATTACTTTATATTTTATAATTTTATACATTTAGAGGACTAACTTAATTTAGGGATTCGATATAGGAGAGTGAATTAAAGGTAGACTTTGATATTTTGTTTAGATTAAGATTCATTGAAATTTGGTACGAGATAATGAAATATTATTTTATAAGACATATGATTTAGTTATTTAAAATAAAGTTGAACATTAATTATTAAAATTTTATTATGCTGTTGCTTTAAGATATTATGATAAAATACCTTATATGCTCATGAGAGGAGTTCTTCATGAGTATCCAATGATTGTCATGATCTCTGACTCACGATCTCAGATCGGAGGTGTAATAATTATTATGGTATCAGAGCATAAGTGGATAAACTATGACACAGAATTAGACATGAGTGTAGGTGGATAGACATTAAAAATATTTGAATAATGACTTATATTGGTTGTAATATAGCTTAGAAACTTAGATTTGATATAAGTACATTGATAGATTTGAATCAAAGTGTGCAACGGAAGCATAGTGGTCTAAATTATTTTCAAGCTGATTAGAATAGTAAGTTGATTTGAAAGTTATTGTGATGAAAGATTTGATTTTGAAAGTAAAGGAAGGATTATGATTCAAGGTAAAAGTAATTTAAATTTTTGAGGACTTAAGCAAGAAAAAATTTAGAGGATGAAATTTTTTTTTAGTAGGAAGAATGTAATACCCTAACCCTCAATCGCACCAATCTAAAAGTAGCATAAAAAAAAAGAATTTGAGAGAAAACTCCTTAATGAAGTCTTCTTCTTTCTGAAGGACTCCCGATCAGAGTCGAAAACCACCATCAGTGAGGAGTCAAACTCCTTCCATTTGGCCCTATTTAAAGGGAAGGGGTCTTCCCTCTTCTTTCCATCGAGATCCAAGGCCCAATCCGAAGGGGATCGTTGGAGTTTCTTCTTGGAAGACATTATTTTGCCTGCTGGGATTTGGGATTGGAAAGCTCATCAGAGCTCAAAGTATGCCTCGCCTCTTATTCCTCTCTCTTTCTCTTTTCTTTCCATAGCATTAGACAATCTTGTTGGGTGCCAGCTTTGTCGACAAACTTAAGACAAGAAATCCTCTATTTTTTCCTAGTTTTTTGCCTCTTTTTTCTTTGATTTTTCGACCTCTGACCATCGGTCAGTGGTCACCCTTGATCGTCGGTCGGTGGTCTCGCCTGTGCCACTGTGGCCATCATTCCCAGCCACCACCACCTTGGGAAGAAGCTCTCCCATTTTGAGAAACAAGGGGAATGGGGAGGTCCCTTGTTTCATCAAGAAAATAAAAAGAGGAGGAAGAAAAAGAAAAGAGAAGAAGAAAAAAAGAGATAGGAAAAAAAGAAAAAGAAAGAAAAGAAAATGAAAAAAGAAAAGAAAAGAGAAGAGAGAGGTTCTCTCTCTTCCCTCTCCCCCTTCTTCGAGCTTGAATCCCCACACTCTCTTTAGAAAGTTTGATGAATCATCTCTCCACTTTCTCTCTACTTTTTGTTTCTAAAAAGATCCCACTTTCTTTCTCTACAAGTTTCTCTCTCTAAAAGTCTCTTTCTGGATTATGTCTCTTCTAAGGTTTTTTGGATTATTATAAAGCCCTCTGATGACTTTGATAGATTCTAGTGAAGGAAGCTTGATTGTTAACTATCGAATAGCCAGTCCTGTGAGGATTTAAGATTTTATTTTGAAAATAATCATGATTAAATATTTTGGATATTAGGTTTGAAAAAAAAATTTTGGAAAGCTTGTTAAGATGACTCCACATCGGATAAAGAGGGTTGCTCGAGGTGTTATTAGAGAGACATCGAACCAATAGGAGGATGGTACTTTCCAACCGATTAGTGGGCACCCCTCAGAAGGAGGGAGTCATCGATCCCATAGAAATTACTTTGATAGTGCATCAGGAACTAGACACGATTCGATTAATGCAAACCCTAGTTAGGGTGATATAGAGACAGCAGTAATTATTTGAACTAATAGACACATTGAGATACACCACAACATCAGCATCTGCCATAGCAACATGGCCATGGAAAGCTGTCAGTGCAGTGAAACAACATCGCAAAATTCAAAAAGATAGCTCCACTAGCTTTCAAGGGGATTATCAAATCTTTGGAAGCTGATAATTGGATTATAGAGATAGAAAAGGCCTTCGCTGTCTAAGAATATCATGATGATGAAAACATTTAGTATGCGGCTTACTTGTTACAAGATGAGGCATTCAACTGGTACCAAAGACTACAACATAAATATAAGCAAGAAGGGGAGCAACTTATTTGGAAAAGATTCCAAAGGGCATTTTATGATTAGTATTTTCTTCGAAGTGTAAGGATTCAGAAAGAACATGAGTTTATTTATCTAAAACAAATAAATATGACGGTTGTAGAGTATGAAATTAAATTTATGGAGCTTGTCAAGTTTATTTCGATGCTGGTTGAGGATGAGTATAATCGAGTGCATAAATTTGAGATGGGACTAAGGACAGAGATTAGAAAATAAGTAGTGCCATATGAATTAACTATTTATGTAGATATAGTAAATAAAGCATTAATTATTGAAAGAAAAGTCAATGAAGAACGTGTAGAAAGAAAAAGAAATCAAATGAAAAAAAATAGACAAATCCCAAGGACAAAATAATAAAAGTATCGAGAGTTTAAACAAGAGACCAATAGGTAACAATTCTGGACTAAATGATAGCATCATGTGTTTTAGATATGGCAAAGCTCATAGTGAAAAAAATTATTGCTGGAATATTGGTGCATGTTTTGGTTGTAATCAGAAGGGCCACAAAATAGCTGAGTGCCCACAAAGAACAGAGAGTCAATTTGTCCCAACAATTGAACAAAATAAGGATGGAAGCTTGAAAATGTGGACCCAAGGAAGGGTTTATACTCTTATATAGTAAGATGCATGAGTTTCCAATGTAGTGACAAGTTTTGAGAAGGATGCTCAGAATCAATTTGATCAGTTGATTAGTTTCACTTGAAAGATAAGTAATGCGACTCTTTTTCTAAATCTATCAGTAAATTATAAAATATTTTTTATGTTAAATTATTCATTATTTATGAATTTGATGCATTATATTTTGGATTATCGAATATGCCCTTTTTTGATATGTAAAATGATTTATGAACGATTGTATTGAATTGATATGAGTTGTCTGATTGATTTTGGTGTTACATGATTTATGAATATTTTGAATTTGAATATGAAATAGTGTGTTGGTTTGAAATGGATTTTGACTCACAGCCTAACTATATTTTGATACCCTACTAGTAGAGGTTGTGCATTGGTACTTTGATATCCTGACACTAGGGGTTATATACTCATACTTTGATATCCTACCAGTGGAGATTCTGTACTAGTACTTTGATACCCTACTAGTAGGAGTTATATACTGATATTTTGATACCTTTTTAGTGGAGATTATTTATTTATATTTTGATATCGTTGGACGTTATGCAGTGGTACTTTGATTTAATTTTGGCTATCAAGACGAACATGATATTTTGAAAGAAATCGATTTATGAATTTGAAAATGAATTTTAGAAACACCAAATCTATATAAATCTTAATTAGTATTGCATATTTTGAATTGATGTACATTGCATGCTTATTTTTAGTATATTATTATTGCTAAATTTATTTAGCTAAAGTGTATATTGCTTATTCGGCTGTCTAGCTCATTATTTTATATTTTATCATTTTATAAATTCATCAAACTAACTTGATTCGAGGATTCAATATAGGAGAGTGAATTAGAGACAGACTTTGATATTTTATTTAGACTAAGATTCATTAAAATTTTATGCAAGATTATGAAATACTATTTTATAAGATATATAATTTAGTTAGTTGAAACAAAGTTGAATATTAATTATTTAAATTTTATTCTACTATTGCTATATGATATCATGATGAGATGTCTTGCATGCTCATGGGGAGAATTCTTCATAAGTATGCAGTGGTTTGTCATGACTTCTAGCTCACGATCTTGGATCAGGAGCGTGACACTTCTTCTCTTGTTATTGAGTAAATATGGGAAGGGATGAATTAAAAGCTCTCTTTAAATTTCTTCCACTTTTTCTCTTGGATTCCACTCAATAGCTTTAAGAAAAACTCAATAAAGCTTTATTTTACTTCTTATTGTTCTCATTTTTAAATCCCCTCATTTATGGTTTTAAAAAGATTTGTAATTAATGCTCTAACCATTGGAAGCTTAAAAATAATTATTAAAAGCAAATTGAAGATATTTTAAAAATTTTAGAAACTAATCATTATTCTATCAGAATTCTATGAGTCGGCTCGTCTAGACTCTTAGTCAACTAACCTTCAATTATGAGTCGACTAAGTGATTTTTCTAAAGATAGCTTAGAAATAGATGTAATTTTTCTACTTTCTATTTGTTCTATTTGTCTGATACTAAGTTGGCTCCAATCTTTTTTTAGTCAGCTAGCCTTGTGACTGGATCGACTAATTGACTTTCTGGGTCAGCTTATAAAACTTTCTAATTATTGCTACTTTTTGTGTTCATCTTCTCCTGAGACTAAGTCGGCTATCTTTCTGTATGAGTTGGCTAAATTCCAATGTTGATTAGCTAAGAATTTTGCTGGGTTGGCTCAACAAAAATATCTTAAATCTTTATCTTTCTATTTTCATCCTGAGCCTAAGATTGGGTTGGTTAAGCCCTTGTCTTGATCGACTGAGATGGAAGCTTGATTGGCAAAAGGACTTCTTCTGAATTTCGACTCTATTTATTCTTTCCTCAAACTAAAATTGGGTGTACTAAGCTCCGCACTTGGTCTACTCAAGGGCATGCCAAATGTGCCAAAATTTATTTGAGATAGCTTTCCTTATCCAAACATATTTTAGACTAGACTTATTTTTTCAAACTTAATTTATAAATAATTGAGCTCATTGAGAGGTCTTTCTAGTCTAGATTTTCCATCTACCAAAAATTTTTCATGCCAATCTCAATTTCTTTACTTCCGAATAGGAGTCTTTGGCTAGAAAACTTGAATTCATTGGAGAGAACTTCTTCTTAAATTAACCAATTGAGTGAAGGAAAAATCACCTTTTTCCTTTGTAGGATCTTCCAGATTTCATCAAATCTGAGGTGAAATAATTTAAAAATTTTATCCTACATTATTTCAGATCTAATGTCTGTTAGATTTAATTTTATTATCTGATATTTAAAATCTAAAATTAAATCTAAAAGTATGAGAAGTATAGACATACCTTAAGGGTAATCTGATTACCCTGTAGATGATCTCTGCACAGCCCGAGGTTCTGATGTAGCCACGCATGCGCCTGACCTCTACCGATATCCACTCAGATAAGACCTAGAACATCTTCTCCTCATGAATCTACGCTCCAAAAATTAAATCTCTATCTGATCTGAAAGTGCTTTAGAACTCCTTTTGAAGTTGGAGCAGCAGCCTGTCGAAGATGTCCTGCAGCCTTCTGTTCCAGGCGTCACCACGCCTTAGACCTTTGCTAGATGGACGTCCAACTCCTTGGATGTGAAGAGGGGAGAGAGGAGAGCAGGGAGGATGTAGAGAAGAGGAGAGGATTCTTATTTTGGCTGGGTATTGAGCAGAAACTTACAAATCCTAGGCGCAGACAGGGATTTTATGGACCCTGGATGCTGTGCAGTGCCACATCATTCGACCAATCAAAAAATTCTATTTAATCTAAAAAAATTTTGATTGATGGAGTGATATCATCTGATCACATCAGATAAGAACCCCACCTTATCTCCAAAAATTGGTGCCAACATTGGATAAGCACAAGCAAGGGTTGGCGCTAAAGAGTCCATGTTAATCAGGACTCTTCATCCTTATCCATTTGGGGCGATCACTTTAATCCAATTGGGCTCATGCCATAATCTGATTATGGCATCTAATTCAATATGATTTTGGCATATGGACACTCCACAAAAATCCTCCAATGAGCTCTCTTCAGTTTAAGATCCATATGTCAACATTTGACAAATGTCCTAAAATGAAATTGGCAGGTGACAGGAATTAGCAGGTGCTTGTCTTAAATTCATCTCATGAATTAAGACAAACCTTTTTTGAGCTGGACAAGCTTCATTTAGACTGAGAAAAACTTTTTCAAGGTTCTCTGGATGAGTCAAATCATATTTGGCTCAGTAGAGACAGAAAAGATTACACGAGGAGAAAGTTAGGCTCAATCGTATGCTAGCATGATTTCCTTGAACTTAATTGGATCTTATCCAAATCAATTAGGTTAGCCCAATTGATGACATCCAGATTCTAACCCTTGTTTGTGTGATCCAGTTAGGTTTAATTCCATATGATAATGAGACATGTCGTGATCTCATCATCGACATCATCGAAACTCCTTTCGATGGACCAGAACTCTTCTGATTCAGACAATTAGAATGATCGATCATCAAGATCATTTAGTTGCTCCCAAAATCCACCAGTGACACCTAACAGTATATGGTGGTAACTCATCAGAACTGAAGATGAACCTCTCGGTGCAGCTACCTGTGTGATTGAGTTCTTCTATCATGAGTCCCAACTGAATTAGGGTTAAGGTGAACTCGTCAAACCCAACATCAGTCATATGAGTTAATCGATCGATCCGAGTCTGATGTGAAATTCCAATGAAAAACTCTTTTTCCATTATCTCACTCTGACATGGCTATGGGCTTAAGAACTCGATCTTTCGATCATCATAGGACTACTCTTATCTATCGAGGTTGATAGATCCCATCTTGGTGCGATCTAGTTCCTACAATGAATATGCTACAGCCAACATACACCTCAGAGTTTCGAATGGCTAGGAGACTGAGTTATGGTGTAGTCAAATTATAACACACTCAAGGTGAACTATCGATGTACCTCAGGTCAAAGAACTAGACATACAACTGCAGCATCGAGCTACTCATCGATGAGAAATGGAATCGCGGATCAAATGGAATCGCCGCTCGATGTGCTTGGACTTCTGGTGAGATCTTGGCTCCTTAGCTAGGGCTATGGCGTCATTATTGTCACAGTAAAGAGGTATGGCATTCGATAACATCACTCTAAGCTCTGCAGCAAACTTCTTGTACCAGAATATCTCCTTCGCAGCTTCTGATGCAGCAATGTACTCTGTCTTCATGGTGGAATCAGCAATCACCGTCTGCTTGAAACTCTTCCAGCTAACTGCACCACCATTGCAAATGAACAGACTCCCAGATGTCGACTTTCGATCATCTATAACAGACATAAAGTCTGAGTCTGTATATCCCTGAATCTGGAGTTCTCCATTCTCAAAGACAGAAATATATCCTTAGTCCTTCTCAAGTACTTAAGGATATATTTCATAGAAGTCCAGTACTCTTCATCTGGATTTGACTGATATCTGCTTATGACACTCACAGCATAGGCTATATCATGTCGTGTACATAGCATGGCATACATGAGGCTCCCTATTACCGAAGCATAAGGGATCTTGCTCATGCATTCAATCTCCTCAGGTGTGTTAGGGCACATCTTCTTGGAGAGATGAATGCCATGTCTAAAAGGTAATAAACCTCTTTTGGAGTTTTTCATGCTAAACCTTTTTAGCACTTCCTCTATGTACATCTTCTATGAAAGTCCGAGCATCCTATTTGGTCTATCTCTATAGACCTTAATACCCAGTATAAAGGATGCCTCTCCTAGATCTTTCATAGAGAACTCCTTAGACAACCATACTTTGACTAAAGTCAACATGGGAATGTCATTTCCAATTAGGAGGATGTCATCTACGTACAATACGAGGAGGACAACTGCGCTCCCACTGATCTTTTTGAACACACATGTTTCCTCCTCGTTCTTGATGAAATCAAATATTTTGGTCACATCATTGAAACGAGTATTCCAGCTCCGAGATGCTTGCTTAAGTCCATAAATGGACATTTGCAACTTGCAGACCTTGTGATCACCATCATTGGATGTGAAACCAAGTGGCTGTTCTATATAGATATCTTTCTTAAGATGTCCATTTAAGAATGTCGTTTTCACGTCCATTTGCTATATTTCATAATCGAAATAGACTGCAACAGCAAATAATGTGCGGATGAATTTTAGCATGGCTACGGACGAGAAGGTATCCTGATAGTCAATGCCTTCGTGCTGACTACAACCTTTCACTACGAGCCTAACCTTGACTGTCTCCACATTCCCATCTGTACCTATCTTTCTCTTGAAAATCCATTTACATCCAATAGGTACAATACCTTCAGGTGGATCTATCAAGGTCCAGACTTGGTTTGAGTGTATCGAGTCAATTTCTGATCTTATTGCCTCTAACCATTTTTCAGAGTCGATATCTGATTTCACCTCGTCATAGGTCTTGGGATCATCACCATGAGCCCCATTTCTCGTGAGAAATATTTCTTTTATATCCTCTTGTATGGTACTTAAGTACCTTTCAGGAGGATGGGAAACCTTAGTCAATTTATGAGGTAAAAGAGATTGTGTTAGGACTGGTTCTGATTGATTTGGTTCCTCAGATTATTTAGCTCGTTGCTCTTGGGAGACATTCTTCTTGAGCTTAATTATTCTTCCGATGCCACCATCTTGAATAAACTATTTTTCAAAAAAAAAAAGTATTTTGACTCACAATCACATTGTGGTCTTCTGGAATATAAAAATAGTATCCTAATGACTCTTTAGGATATCCTATGAACCGAGCTTTAAAAGATCTGAACTCTAACTTGTCTGTCTGCTGTCTCTTGATATGAGCCGGACAACCTCAAATTCTAAGATGATTCAGACTTGACTTCTTACCATACTATATCTCATACGGTGTGGTAAGAACAGTTTTAAAGGAAACCCTATTCAATACATATATTGCTGTCATGAGACAATATCCCCAAAGACATTCAGAGAAGTTCGTGAAACTCATCATAGAACGGACCATATCTAATAGGGTCCGATTTTTCCATTTTGAAACTTTGTTGAGTTGAGACGTTCTAGGTGGAGTCCATTGAGAGACTATACCATTGTCCTTAAGATAGTCTAGAAACTCCCGACTAAGGTATTCATCTCCTCGATCTGATCGAAGAACCTTAATGGACCTTCCTGTTTGTTTTTCTACCTCATGTTTGAATTGTTTAAACCTTTTAAAAGCTTTAGACTTGTGTTTCATTAGAAATACATACCCGTACCTAGACATATCATCGGTAAAGGTAATGAAGTAGACGTAGTTGCCTCTAGCCGGCACATCAAATGGGCCGCACACATCCGTATGTATTAGGGCAAGTAGGTCTGTGGCCCTTTCCCCATGTCCCACAAAAGGGAGCTTGGTCATTTTGCCTTGAAGGCATGATTCACAAACTGGATATGACTCGAAAGTCAACAGATTCAATAGCCCGGATTTCTCTAATTTGTTAACCCTGTCTTCCGCTATATGACCTAGCCTTAGGTGCCATAGATACCTATTATTTAGACTATCTCTAGGGCTTTTAATTCTTATGACATTTTTATTTTGCTCGATATTAAATACAGATATATCAATATGTAGCTGATAGAGACCGTTAATAAGAAAATCATCTGCAACTTTATTATTTTCATAAAATATGTTACAATGGTCCTTATGAAAGCTAATCACATAGCCTTCTTGTACTAAACATGAAACAGAAATCAAATTCCTGTTTGCTGCAGGCTCATAATAACAATCTCTAAGAAATAAATCTAATCCTAATGGTAATCGCAAAGGATAGGTTTCCATGGCCATAGCAGCAACTCTTGTTCCGTTCCTGATGCGTAGGATCATCTCTCCATCCCTCAGCCTCCTGCTCTCCTCAAGATCCTGTATAGAAGTGCATAAATGAGCACTAGAACCAGAGTCAAGCACCCAACTAGATGCAGAAGAAATCGTAAGGTTAGATTCTAAAATGAGCATACCTCTAGAAGGACCATCCTTCTTGTTCTTCAGGGTGGCCAGGTACTGAGGACAGTTTCGCTTCCAATGACCGTCTGATTGGCAGTGAAAATATTTTTTCTTATCAACAGTCTTCTTCTTCGGTTCTGTCTTCTTCTTCTTGCCATCTACCTTCTGCTTCTTTGCAGACTTCTTTTTCTTTCTAAAAGACTTTCTCTTGGAAGAAGTCCGATCCACAGTAAGAACTGAGCCTTTTGAACCCTTCATAGAAAGCTCAGTCATAACCAGCATATTCATTAACTCGACCAAGGTACACTGCATCTTATGCATATGGAAGTTTATGATGAACTGACCATATGCATCAGACAAAGACTGAAGGATCACATCAATTTGAAAATCTTTGTCTAAGATGATACCGAGCTTCTTAAGCTCCTCAAGATCCTTAATCATTATCAAACAATGATCTTGGACTGACTGCTCATCACGTATTTTAGTCTTAAAAAGTTTTTGACAGACTTGATACTTGGCCGCGTGACTCTGTTCACCAAACAACTCTTGTAGGTGAGCCAACATTTGGTGGGTAGTCAAAATATTCTCATGTTGATGCTGCAATGTCTGTTGGGATTTTGCGGCAAGTATTGCGCTAGAGGCCGAGAAAGCTTCAACTTTCTTGGGGCGGCTGATGAGATTGCCCATGTAGTACCTTGCTTTGTTATCATCATCCATCCACTTTTTCAGAGATGCTCTCTGTTCAGCAGTCGGACGTACTGGCATGGCAGGTGGATCCTGGTCCAAGATATGAGTCAATTTTTTAGAACCCAGAATAATTTTGTAGTTCCTCAATCAGTCCTTGAAATTGAGTTCAGTCAATCTGTGGGTGTCTAGTATTTTGGTCAGGGAATTTGAAGCAGACATATTTTCTGTAGAGAGTCAAAAGTTTCTAGTTAGATTTTGTAATCAAACTTAACCAATTTATTTAAAAATTTTATTTTTAAACAAATTAGGCTCTCACTATTTTCTCAAATCCCTACACTCCCTTGATAGAGATGTGAAAATCTCCATGATCAGTGATTTCTAATGGGTGGTGAAGTCTCACCAACTGGCTCATCACCTCATCTAACAGTTATTGGTGATGGGTCAACCGATGAGTGGACAACCCGTGTCCAATGATTCTTTAATCATGGTGCACCCAAAACTTGGTCTCTAATTCATGAAGTTCACCGTGTCCAAAATATTGCTCCAATCCTTAGTTAAGTCAGACCCACCATTTGCACGAACTAAATTTCTGATTGGGTCCCTCACCGTATCCAAAATATTGAGCCCAACCCATCCTCTAATTCATAGCATCCAACGTCTAATGGACATGGTTGCATCTTTCCGGTGCAACTGAGCCACTGTAACCAGTCAAGAACAATCAACCCCGGGAAGGGCTTGCACATCCACAATGATGGAAGACCTAGACTTAATATTTTCTTAGGGATATTTGATTTAGGTCTCATTAAACTTGACTTGACATAGTCATAACAATTATGACTAACCTAGTGGCATGGGTTAGCTCAGATTGTTAGCCACTTCAAATTAGAACTAGGTCGACACATATGGTCAGGTAAGTGAGACCGGTAGAAGAGATATGCCATTAACTCAACAAGAACGCATTCGAGTCGAGTAGCTCTCAATTAAAAATCAGTCGGTCACATCTACCCAACTTATCTTAGATACCAAATTATCGAACCAGAACCAATTGGGTTAGCCTACAATCCAGACTCTAACCACTGAGCCAAATTAGGTCTTAACTTGATTGAGTCACATCTAAATATGATTCGATCTTGATCCAGACTTAATCCTATTAGGCTGATCAATTATTAGCTTTCATGATCCCACCTAACCAACTCTTGATTCGGTTTGATCAACCGCTAGACCTAATTGAGCTACCCAAACCTGAACCTAATTTTATGAAAATATCTTAGATCTGAAATTCTCAATTTTAGACCAAATTGATTTCATAAACTTAATTCACTAATTAAGTTTGGGTTCATAAATAAAATATGTAAAATAAATCCTAGGATTTTAGGATCTAGGATTTTGCAGAAAAGTAAGTTTTGATTTTTAATTAAGGATGAACACGCAGCACCCCTACACGTCATATGAACACTCCATTGAATGAAAAGAGAGGGTCTTAAAACTCTACTTCGTTCTTATGATCGGACGGCCATGAGGAACACCTTAATCAGAAATATAAATTTAACTATAAAACTAGTTAGATCTAAATTTATATATCTCATATACAATTTAAGATCTAACTAATACATGCTTTGCATACATCTCATGTATCAAAAATTGATCTAATTAACATGCTTTCAGATCTGATACATCACATGTAATATCTGAAAAATAAAATTTAAATTAAACTATTCAAAATAAAAACTATTCTAGACAAGTTACTAGAACAATTCTATAACTAGTTTAGGCATGCAACAGATCAATTTTATTAAATAATTAAAATTTTATTTTTTATTTTTTAATCTAATTATAATATTTATAACATCAAAAAAATAGAGAATAAATTAAATCTAATTCATATTTTAATCACATTAAAATATAAACTTACAAGACTATTCATGGATTCAACTAATCCTAGTCTAGTCATGCATCTCATGTATATTAGATCTTCTTAGATTTAATTTTAAATATTTTAATTTTAGATCTTATTATATCTGATATGATATTTGAAAATTTTTAAATATTAGATAAATAAATAAAAGATTAAATTTAAATTAGATCTAAAATAGAGCTAAAAACCTGGCTCTAATACCAGTTGAAGGAAAAACTACCTTTTTCCTTTATAGGATCTTTCAGATTTCATTAAATCTGGGGTGGAATAATTTAAAAATTTTATCCTACACTATTTTAGATCTAATATCTGTTAGATCTAATTTTATTATCTGATATTTAAAATCTAAAATTAAATCTAAAAGTATGAGAAGTATAGACATACCTTAAGGGTAATTTAATTACCCTGTAGATGATCTCTGCACAGCTCGAAGTTCTGATGTAGCCATGCAAGCTTCTGACCTCTACCGATATCCACTCGAGTAGGACCTAGAATATCTTCTCCTCATGAATCTATGCTCCAAAAATCATATCTCTATCTGATCTGAAAGTGCTTCAGAACTCCTTCTGAAGTTGGAGCAACAGCCTGTCGAAGATGTCCTGCAACCTTCTGTTCCAGGCATCACCACGCCTTGGACCTTTGCCAGATGGATGTCCAACTCCTTGGATGTGAAGAGGGGAGAGAAGAGAGCAGGGAGGACATGGAGAAGAAGTGAGGATTCTCATTTTGGCTGGGTATTGAGCAGAAACTTACAAACCCTAGGCGCAGATAGGGATTTTATAGATCCTGGATGCTGCGTAGTGCCACATCATTCGATCAATCAAAAAATTTTATTTAATCTAAAAAAATTTTGATTAGTAGAGTGATGTCATTTGATCACATCAGATAAGAACCCCACCTTATCTTCAAAAGTTGGCACCAACATTGGATAAGCACAAGTAAGGGTTGGCGCCAAAGAGTCCATATTAATCAGGACTCTTCATCCTTATCCATTTGGGGCGCCCACTTTAATCCAATTGGGCTCACGCTATAATCTGATTATGGCACCCAATTCAATATGGTTTTGGCATGTGGACACTCTATAAAAATCTTCCAATGAGCTCTCTTCAGTTTAAGACCCATATGTCAACATTTGATAGATATCCTAAAATGAAATTGGCAGGTGACAGGAATTAGCAGGTGCTTGTCTTAAATTTATCTCATGAATTAAGATAAATCTTTTTTGAGCTGGACAAGCTTCATTTAGACTGAGAGAAACTTTTTCAAGATTCTCTGGATGAGTCAAATCATATTTGGCTCAGTAGAGACAGAAAAGATTACACGAGGAGAAAGTTAGGCTCAATCGTGTGCTAGCACGATTTTCTTGAACCTAATAGGATTTGATCCAAATCAATTGGGTTAGCCTAATTGATGATATCCAGATCCTAACCCTTATTTGTGTAACCCAGTTAGGTTCAATTCCGTATGGTAATGAGACATGTCATGATCTCATCATCGACATCATCGAAACTCCTTTCGATGGACCAGAACTCTTCTGATTCAGACAATTAGAATGATCGATCATTAAGATCATTCTAATTGCTCTCAAAATCCACCAGTGATACCTAGCAGTATATGGTAGCAACCCATCAGAACTGAAGATGAATCTTTCGGTGCAGCTACCTGTGTGATTGAGTTCTTCTATCATGAGTCCCGACTGAATTAGGATTAAGGTGAATTCGTCAAACCCAACATCAGTCATATAAGTTAATCGATCGATTCGAGTCCGATGTAAAATTTTAATAGAAAACTCTTTTTTCATTATTTCACTCAGCCATGGCCATGGGCTTAAGGACTCGATCTTTCTATCATCATAGGACTACTCCTCTCATCTACCGAGGTTGATAGATCCCATCTTGGTGCGACCTAGTTCCTACAATAAATATGCTACAGCCAATATACACCTCAGAATTTTGAATGGCTAGGAGATCGAGTTATGGTGTAGTCAAACTATAATATACTCAAGGTGAACTGTCGATGCACCTCAGATCAAAGAACTAGACACACAACTGCAGCATCGAGCTAGTCATCGACGAGAAGGTAGACTTCCTTATGACTGCTCGATATGGTCACTCTCAGTACTCTCATTCTCAACGAATATCTGTACTCTTGTTTCGATGTCTCCATACCGTAGACTCAAGATATATCTACTCCAAAGAAGCGATCGTACACCAATCTTCTAGATCGATCACCATCCTCGTGATGATCCTATGGTCAGGAGCTGTTTATGAGTTAGTTATGTAAATTCATGTCTTAAATTTTTAACTCTTGAAAATATGAATTGACATTCCAACTAACTCAAAAGATATATTACAGACACAATGTACACAATGTGATAGAAGAATAATCCATGTATTGATTTATAGTCAAAATTATAAATTTACCCTTAGATTTGTTCAGGAATGTGTCAGCCAATCTGGCATCTAAGTCATACATCTAACATTGAGTATATTAAAAAAATTCTACAATCACTCTCAAAAACATCATCAGTAAATATGATTTGTATCAAATACTTTTAACATTATCAAAATCAATTCTAAGACTAGCAACAAAACTATTAGAATAGATAAATAATTATTTGTTATTCTTCTTTAGTGGATATTACCACTATAAGAATTCATATGTTTAGCCATAAAAAAATTTTATTGCTAAAAAATAAATTTCATCATCTAAAATATTTGATGATAAAAAAAGTTTTATCACTAGGTTCATAGCTAATGCCCCATCACTAAAAGTCATTAATGATAAAATAGTAATTCATAATAAAATATTAAATATTTTATGACAAAATAAATTCTATCCCAAACACATACATAATTTCTGATAAAATAATTTATCACTAAAAGTGCAAAAATAATGTTGCCTAAACATATATTTTATCACAAAAATCAGGCCTAAAGGTCATGTATTATTTTTTGCTACAAAAATAATTTTTTCATGATGAAAGTATTTTTGTCATAAAATATTTTGATGATAAAAATTTTTTATTATAAAATGATGGCTATTTGCAATAATATCATTTCGTCATTCAAAATCAGGTGTCAAAGACAAAAATAATTTTATTGTAAATTAGAGCTAAAAATGAATAAAATATTATCACCAAATTTACTTTCATATTTAGTATTCTATCGAATTCAAATAGAAATCCTTCCTTTTCTAATCCTGTCAGACTTATATATGGAATAGACGCGTGCTTAGCTTACGATATGAAAATTTGAAGCTAAGACCTCTTAGTTTATAACCTACTATTTAACTGCAATGATAATATTAACTTATGATATAAAATAATACTTTATTATACTTATTTAAAATATATTTATTATAAAATATACTCATTTAAAATATATTATAATATTTTATATTTTAATAATTAATTATTTTTGTAAAAAATTCAATCAACTTCTTTTTGACAAAAATAAAAACATATATAAATAACTTCATTTTATTCTTTATAATATTTTAAAAACTTTTTAAAATATTTAAAATATTTTTAATATATTTCTATAGTGGTATATACTTTATCTAAAATCCCTCAAAAATAGATAATATGTAACTCTTTTTGTTCTTGCTATAATTAAAAAACAATCGTATTGAATATAGAAAAATTTTAATACTTTATATTACATATTTTACATAAATAATTTTAATTTTTAATATAAATTTGGTTAGATCGATAATACAAATTCTTAGTTAAATTGGTCTCCATGCAAGTTTCATAATTATGTCTAGACTATTACATAGTTACGTAGTTGATTTCGTTTCCAATCTATAGTGATGAAAATAAATCAAAAATAATTAAAATAAAAAATTATTAGTTATAAAATAACATATGAATGATAATATCTATTTTATCATTAGATAGTCAATATTTTACAATAAAACTATATATATTATCGATAAACATATATATATATTTAATGATGAAATACTATTATCGCTAAATAATATAAATAATTTACAACAAAAGCTCATCACAAAAGCTACATACTGATATATAGATGATAAATTCTATTTCATCATTAAATAGTTAGTATTTTACGATAAAACTATATATGTTGTCAATAAAGATATATTTAACTATGAAATATTATCATTATTAAAAATTAAATAGATAATTAATAACCAAAAAATTATGTCATAAATTAGTATATTGAAAAACATATGATGAAGTACTATTCTTTATTGAATAATCTATGTTATGTGATAAAACTATATATGTCTTCAATAAATAAATACTCAACAATGAAATGTTATCCTCATCAAAAAATAGTGATCTATTTATGATGAAATATAATTTTAATATCAAATATAAGAAGTATTAGTTATGAATTAAATTTATGAGAAAAAATTACTACTAATTTTTAATTATATATATCCATAAGTATATATTTGGAAACGATTCTAACATCATCATCAAAATTAATAATTAATTTATAATAGAGATATATCATCATTAAAATTTATGATATTTGTAACCATAAATTTTTATTACAAAAATTTCATAAGTTATTGCCAAAAATTTTTTACCAAAAAGTTTGAGTGGGAGGATTTAGTGCCACAAATTTGTGACAAAAATTAGCAATGAAATATAATTTTATTATCAAAAATATTATTTAAATAATATTTAATTATGAATCTTTTATTTTGTTGCCTTATAATGGTTATTAGCAATAAATTATGATTCATAGTAAATTATTTTTATCACTGATTGACGATTTTCTTGTAGCGATTAATAAGATAGAATAGCATTACTCATGCTTTTTTTCTTCTCTCTCGAGTACAATATCCATCTTTAATAGAACAAGATGTGACATATTACCTTCTCTCTCCCCCTCTCTCCCTTGCTATAGGCCAAATCATGTTTGTATTTATTTCTATAGGAGTGATCCTATGAAGAGAAAGCCAATAATATAAGGATGGGCATTAAACACCAAAAATAATTCACCTAAATAAATATTGAGCATGAATACCTA
Organism: Elaeis guineensis; assembly: GCF_000442705.2. Taxonomy (NCBI): domain Eukaryota; kingdom Viridiplantae; phylum Streptophyta; class Magnoliopsida; order Arecales; family Arecaceae; genus Elaeis; species Elaeis guineensis. The sequence goes on from NC_025996.2 coordinate 132,045,738, forward strand.
GCCAAAGATAAAGCTTTAGGACACAATGAGTTTGCAAAACTAGCAACACCTAAAATAGTTACATAATTACAAAGCTTTCTAAATAAACTATGCATTTTACAATAGTGGTATGCAAAGTATTAGAAAAATATTAAAAAATTAAAACATAACATATATAATATAAGTGTTAAATGTTCTATTAAATACTATCATTACTTTGTAACTATAGTATAAATAATAAGAGTTATGAATTAAAAAAATACCATTATTACTTTATAACTGTAGCATGTATAAAAAGAATCATGAATTATCCCTTTTAAAGAACTTTTAAAAAAATTATGAGTATAAAAATATATTAAAATAATCAATATTTTTAAATATTTGTAAAAAAATGAATACTATAAAGAATAAAATGGCATTATTCTTTTTTATTTTTTCAAAAGAGATTGAATTTTTTATGAGAATAATTAATCATGAAACACTATCATCACTAAAGCATATAAATAATTTGCAACCAAAACTATTCGATCACAAAAGCTATATAATGATATATAGGTGATAAAATCTATTTCATCATTATATAATTAGTATTCTATGATAAAACTATATATGTTATCAGTAAAGATATGTTCAGCTATGAAATATTGTCATTATTATGTTGTAAATTTGTATATTGAAAAATATATGATGAAATACTATTCTTTACTATATAATTTATATTATGTGATAAAACTTCATATGTCATTAATAAATAAATATTCAGTGATGAAATGTCACCCTCGTCAAAAAATAATGATCTATCTATGATGAAATATAATTTTGATGTCAAATATAAGAAAAATTGGAGATGAATTAAATTTATTAAAAAAAATTACTACTATTCTTTTAAATTTATATATTCATAAGTATATATTTGAGAATCATTCTAATATCATCATCAAAGTTAATAATCAATTTATAACAGAGATGTATCATCACTAAAACTTATGATATTTGTGACCATAAATTTTTATTTCGGAAACATCATAAATTATTGCCAAAATTTTTCTCCCAAAAAGTCCGAGTGGAAGGATTTGGCACTTTAAATTTATGACAAAAATTAGCAATAAAATAAAATTTTATTACTATAAATATTATTTAAATAATATTTGATGATGAATCTTTTATTTGGTTGCCTTATGGTGGTTATTAGCAACAAATTATGATGGAACAGCATTAATCATACCTTTTTTCTTCTCTCCCGAGAACAATACCCATCTTTAATAGGACAAGATATGACACATTGCCTTCTTTTTCCCCCTCTCTCCTCTGGTCTAGGCCAAATTATATTTGTATTTATTTCCATAAGAGTGATCCCAGAGAAAGGAAGCAAATGATATAAGGATGGGCATTAAACACCAAATATAATTCAGCTAAACAAATATTAAGCATGAATATCTAGCCAAAGATAAAGCTTTAGAATACAATGAGTTTGCAAAACTAGCGACACCTAAAATAGTTGCATAATTGCAAAACTTTTTAAATAAAATAAGTATTAAAAATATATTAAAAAATTAAAACATAACATATACAATATAAATGTTGAATGTTCTATTAAATACCATTATTACTTTGTAAGTATAGCATGAACAAAAAGAATCATGAATTATCTTTTTTAAAAGGACTTCTTAAAAATTATATTAAAAATATATTAAAAATATATCTTTCAACGAACTTCTAAAGTATTAAAAATATATTAAACACATTAAAACATAATATATATAATATAAGTGTAAATATTCTATTAAATATCATTATTACTTTATAACTATAGTATAAATAAGAAAAAGTTATTAATTAGAAAAAAAATATCATTATTACTTTATAACTGTAGTATGAATAAAAAGAATCATGAATTATCTTTCATACTTATATATATGAAATTAATGTCATCATGATAGTCAAGTAGCAGACAATAATTCTCATATGAGTACATATAGAATGATCTATCTCTTACATAGGTGTATATGGATTTTTTTCCCCTATTATAGATGCTTGGAGAATTTTTGAACTAGATAACTTTTGTCTATAATTGATATCCTCATATATTATACTATAAAATCTGAGTAAAAATATTTTTTTAGATTTGAAAAGTCTAACTAGGATGTTCATTATTTTACCAGCATTGAGTAAATATCTCCTTTAAATTTGTATTAATTGTCTCCAACCTCATTTTATTGAAGATTAATAGACCACCTTTCCTTCCCCCGCTTCTATCCAAACCCTCTACCTTAAAGCAACAAAACAACCTTCATTTCTTCTTCTACCTTCTTTTGGTTGAAGATAAATTCCATTTCTAGCATTATTGGTACATCTATGATAAACAACATGACCACCATACTCTTGACATCTACCCTCTTCACCCTAGACATGCCTTCTACAAATCTATTCACCACCAAAACCCTCCTCACCCCCATGCTTCTCTTCCTTACCTTCCTCTTCTTCTTTTTCTTTCTCCACCACTCAATTCAAACCATGCGTAGTAGTTTTAAGGATCATCATCTTCCTCCTGGTCCAATTACTTGGCCAATATTTGGAAGCCTTCTTACAATGCTCTGCCATAAGCCTCATTTCCGTTGGATTTTAGCAATCACTAAGGGGAAGGACATCACATGCATCCGCCTTGGCAACACTCATATAGTTGTTGTCAACTCTCCAAAGCTTGGCTGTGAGTTTCTTAAGAAATATGATGCAAACTTTGCATCAAGACTATTAACCATGGCCACTGAGTACTCTAGTCGAGGTTTCCTCTCAATTGTCGTCACTCCTTGGGGTAAGCAATGGAAGAAAATGAAAAGGGTGGTGGCATCAGAGATCATCAATACTACAAAGCTCCACTTGCAATCAAATCTACACGCCGAAGAGGCCAACCACCTTATCAAGTATATACATAACCAATGCAGAAAATTGGAGGTACCCATTATCAATATTAGGATTGCGACACAATACTACATTGGCAACATTATAAGGAGGATGATATTTGGAGTGAGGCATTTTGGCAAAGGTGGGGAGTATGGAGGACCAGGTGAGGAAGAGCTAGAGCATGTGGAGGCTGCATTCATGGTGCTATCTTTGATCTATTCCTTTTGTGCATCAGATTTTGTGCCCTGATTGAGGTGGTTCAACATTGATGGACATGAAAGGATCATGAAGGAGGCCATAAGGGTGATTAACAAATATCATGATCCTGTTATTGAGGAAAGGATGCAAAAGTGGAGAGGTGAGAAGGAGAAAGAGTTTAGAGGGGCTAAAAGGGAAGTGGAGGACCTCCTTGATATTTTCATTTCATTGAAAGATGAAAAAGGGAGACCTCTACTAACAATGGAGGAAATCAAGGCTCAATCTGCAGTAAGATTCTTTTCTTCAATGTTTATTTAGATTTAGTTTGAGTGAAATGAGAATATTCCACCAGTAGTTTCACCGCCTACTTGTTATATATTTCAATATTAGAGTCAATAATCTTTTAAGATCGTGTAGGTTTTTTCCTATAACCATGTAGATGATGAATTTTCATTTGTTGTAGCTTTAAATGAAAAAATAATCTCACCTTGCAGGAATTAGTCTATGCATCTATAGATAACCCATCCAACATAGCCGAATGGACAATGGTCGAGCTACTAAATCAACCTATGATCCTTCAAAAAGTCATGGATGAGTTGGACCGAGTGGTTGGAAAGGATCAATTAGTCCAAGAGTCTGACCTCCCTCAACTTTCTTACCTTAAAGCATGTGCTCATGAAGGCCTTCATCTCCATCCTATGGCTGCCTTCAATCTACCCCATGTCTCCTTGGCTGATATTATTGTTGCTGATTATTTCATCCCTAAAGATAGCTAAGTTCTGCTGAGCTGAGTTGGATTGGGCCGAAATAAAAAGGTCTGGGATAATCCACTCCAATTTAACCCAGACCAGCATTTGAAGAATGAGTTTACTGATGTTGGGTTTGCTGAACCAAATCTACGATTCATCTCATTCACTACGGGCCGTCATGGGTGTATAGGGGGTTCTTTGGGGAGTATCATTACTTACATGCTGCTGGCCATGCTTCTTCAGACATTTGAATGGAGTTTGGCACCAGGAGAGCTTGGTGTTGATCTCTCAGAGAAGCATAGGAGCTTTTTTATGGCTAGACCTTTCCATGCTTGTGCTAAGCCATGACTGCCATTTCTAGCAAACTTACAAGCTCAAAAGAATAGTCTAATTAGCTCAACCTGAATCATAGTCAATCAAAAAAATAAATTCATTTTAAAACTAGTTTATTCCATCAATGAGCATATTTTTTCAAATATCTATGCAATATCAAAACATGATTTAAGATTTCATTTCACAACATTGTTATCATGCAAATCAATTACCTTGCTCATGATCATGTTAAAATAAAATACTTCATGCCTGATCCAAAATTTGAAAATTACTCATGTGTGCAAAGGATGTATAGTATTTAACTAAATATAAATATACATAAATAATTTTTATAAATTTTAATTTCAAATATTTAGGATATTTTGCATGCAGATGTATAAAAAATTGATCAATATAAATTTCAAATTAGAGTATAAGGTATGCATGATAAAATCAATAAAGATAGAAATACTTATATATCAACTCCCAAAATACTGAATATTTCTTCAACCAGGTTATGCATGGCGAAGACAAAACACATTAATAAATAGGTTTCCTCTCAAACAAACATAGCATTTTAAAATATTGGACATACAAAGAATTTCTCAAGTTTGTGGTATCCACATAAGATTTCATAATCTGACATCCTTTTCAATCAAGAGTTGTAACCTTAGATTTGCCAATCAGTAGCCTAAATCTAGGTGCACATCTTTTAGTCCAAAACTAGCTTCGAAGGGTACTGACTATCTCTTGATTCAAAAATTGAGTTAGGGCCCATGATTATCTTGGGTGTGGGATTCATCTCTTGAGTCCATAGTACATCTAAGATCTTGTGTCACGATCTTCCCTTGGTTTATAAAACTGATGAGCCATATTAGAGAGAAAACAAAGAAATGGGGAAAAAGAAAATGTCAGGACCACTCCCTTATAGGCTACTATTTGGTTACATGACAAGCAAAGGAGCCACCTTGGGATTCACAAGCACCTAAGAGGAGATATTCTATAAAGAGAGATAAGGGGAGATAGATAGAGAGAGAAAGAGAGGGCAAATAGAGGACTAGTTTGACCATTTATGGAAAAGAGAGGAAAAAGATAGGAGAGGGGGCCGCCAACAGTTGGGACCCGCAGTCACCACTTGCAATGCGGCCACCAACCATCAGGAAAGGGCAAGTGAGACCAAGAAAGGAGTGTGCTGGGTGGTGAAATGGGGATGTCTCTATGTTGGCTATCCCATTTTCAAGCAAGCAAAAGGAAGAGGGGGAAAGAAAGTGGAAAAGAGAGGCATGGAGAGTTCAAGCTCACAGTAATTCGAACTGTCAGATCTAAGATAAGACTGTAAAGAAATAGAGGGAACACTATAAGAAAAATAATTTTTAATAACAGCTATTAGTGATGGCAATATTGCCATCACTAATAACCATTTTTATTGATCACCAATGATGACTAAAAGATAAGCCATCGTAAAAATAATTATTAAGCTTATTAGCAATGGAAAGATGATATTAGCGACAACAGTATTAGCGACGGCTATAGCCGTCCCTAATAGTAGCCATCGATTCTCCCCTTCCCCCTATCTTTGATTTTCATCTCCTCCACTGGTGATCGATCGAACCCCCCTCTCCCCCTCTCCTGGTTCCCCAACTCATGCCGCGCTATCAAAGGCCCCCACCTCCTCCCCCCAGTCTCACATTGCCTGACCTCCCCTTTTCTTCCTGGAGCCTGCATCTCTGAGTTCCCCCCTTCTTTCCGACTGCCTCTCGGAGCCGGCGTCTCTGGCCTCCCTTTTCCTTCCCCACCTCTCCCCTTATCGGATCGGACCCTCTGCTGCCTTCCCCTTCTCCCCCCATCGCCCCCCTCTTTACCTCACCTCCAGTCCCATTTCTCCCATTGCACCACCAGATTTGACTTTCCTGAGACCCCAGCCACCTCCACGAGCCCCCGACCAGCCTCCTTGAGCCCTCGACTAGTCTCCCCCCATTCTTCCTCCCCTTTTCTTTCCCCCACCTCCTCCTCCCCCCTTTTTCTCCTACCGCATAGCACCTCCTCCATGCCGTAGCACTGCCTACATGCCGCAGCATTGCCTCTTAGTTGGTCTGATGAGTATTGGCGACAACGGCTCCATAGCGATCGCCAAATGCCATTGTTTCAATTTTTTTAATATTTTTAAATTAATATTTATTAGATTTAATTAAATTAGATTTAATATTTAAATTAAATTAATAATATTTAATTAAATTTAATTAAATTAATTTAAATTAATAATATTTAATTAATTTAAATTAATAATATTATTAATTTAAATAATATTATTCTCAAAAGATGAAATCACTTCAGAAAGCTCTTCAGCAAGAGTAGTCCTACTGCCTTCGACGGTAGAGGTTCGAGGTCGGACCACCGTTGGACCGACTTTGATCTACTCATCTACTTCGATGGTGGTCGAAGCAGCTCGACGATTAGATTCTAGACCTTAGGCCCGATCTGAAGTGCAAAAAATTTTTAGGCCAGACTCAAGGAGAGGTGTGGCCTGGCCCAACCTAATTTGTTTCTAGCCCTATTTGCAATACCACTCGATACTTTGGAATCTCCTGGATGAGATTTGCCTGGATGCCATGCTGGTGTGCTTGCATGGTCTAGTCATCTAGCATGCTCTAAGTTCACATGCACTTGATGCATGTCCCGACCGTTCCCATTTGCAATAGTGCTCTTTACTTAGAAATTCACTAATTTAAAATTTTAAAAATTTTGTATTGCATAGAACCATAGACCCATCTTTTGATTAATGTGTATATTCTATAGCATCCATATATTTATATATTTTTATATATATGGGAGAATTATGTATATTGATCAATTGACTGTCCGATTTAGATAATTTAAAAATTATAATTAATTTAATAGATAATGACAATAATCAAATAGTATGTTGAAAATTTGAGAGAAATTTCAGACAGTATTTTTCTCTAGTTCTCCTCACATATCTTCAGCCATATGGGGAAACTAAGAAAAAATACTATCGAATTTTTTTCGGCCCTTGTTGCATATTGATTGATTACTATAATCAATCTATAGAATTAATATAATTTCTAAATGGGATAGGACCTTCTATACCTATTAGTTAATGATATGATGTATTTATTATGTAAGCTATTTTAAATGATAAAATAATTGATAAGCATTTTGCCTTATATTTGTATATGCAGAATCTTTAGATAGTATGCCATGGACCGTAGTTGGATGGATTGTCGAGTAGTCGACAGGGTGATTTCCGCTAAATATAAGGAGGGTGTCAAGCACTTTTATGATTATACTTTTAGAAATGTGGCACTCTTAGTTCAAGAATGGGCTTGTTGTCTTTGTAAGAGATGTGTCAATAGAGAAATATTTGATAGGGATACAATAATTGTCCATTTATATAGAAGTAAATTTATGTCAAACTACAAGTATTGGTACCTGCATGGAGAGATGGGGGAGATAAATGTAAGGGTTAGAAGTCAGCAGGATAGAGACACAGATAGAACGGTAAACATGATTATGGATGCACTTGATCCTGAATTTGATCGTGATATGGAGGACGATCCAGAAGCTGGCAGCGATGATTTCTATCGTATGCTGAAAGATGCTGATGAACTACTATGATTGGGATGTGAAACACATACTGAATTATCAGTTGTACCAGAGTTGTTGAATTTAAAAATTGAGTTTAATATGATGGTTAATTGTTATGATAGGATAGTAGCAATAATAAAAAAATATGCTACCGAAGGATGAGAGCTTGTTGGGAGCTTCAATACTTCAAAGAAAATGGTGAAAAAGTTATGCATGGGATACGAGAAGATAGATGCATACCATAATGATTGTATGCTTTTCTATAAGAACCAACTAAAGAGTTCATATGACGTATGCGGTGAAAGTCGATTTAAACAGAGGCAAGAGGATAGAAATCAGAAGGACATACCATATAAAGTTTTTCAATACCTTCCTCTCAGTCTTAGGCTTCGGAGGCTCTACTTGTCCAAAAATACTGTCGGACAGATGAGATGGCACAAAGAAGGGTTTTGCAAGCACATCGATATGATGAGTCATCCATCGGACAGTGAGATATGGAAGAAATTTGATGCTTGCCATCCTTTATTTGCTCAGAAATCATACAATGTCTGACTGGGTTTGTCTATGGATGGATTTACACATTTCAGTCATGTAGCAGTCTCTTATTCATATTGACCAGTCTTTATTACCTATACAATCTGTCGTCTGAGATGTGTATGAAAAAATATAACATCTTTCTTACATTAGTCATTCCTGGACTATGACACTCTGGTAGAAGCATTGATGTATATCTAAGGCCTCTTGTTGATGAGCTAAAATTTTTATAGTCCGATAGCACACGTACATTTGATGTATCGAAAAAGCAGAATTGTGTAATGAAGGCTGTATTGATGTAGACCATTAGTGATTTTTCTGCTTATGGGATGCAGTCGGGATAGAGCGCTCATGGAAAGCTAGCATGTCCCTATTACATGAAGAATATAAAATTATTTCAACTTGAGCATAGTTGTAAGCCATACTGATTTGATTGTCATCATCAATTTCTCCCAAAGCATTAGGACTGGAATTAGGCTTGGGCTGGTCTGAGGCCCATCGGATCGGGCTGACTTTGGGTCGGGCTTCAGGCTCGACCCAAGACAATTCAAGCTAGGCTTGGGCCTAAATACAGAGCTTGTTTATCTTTTGGGCCGAGCTTGAGTATACCTTTGGCCCGACCTGAGCCTGACCCAAATATCAACCCAAAGTTCAGCCTAAGATTTAAGGACAAATCCCATGGTGCATAATATGCCACGCGACCCTTTGCATAATGCCTAATGTGCTATCCACCATGTATATTCTCATGAATTTGCCCTACTCAGTGACCATCCCCAAGCCTTGGTCTCCCCTCCACCTTCCCCCCTCTTGCATCTCTCATCCTAGCCTCCTTCCCCTCGCCCTTCGGCACGCCCCCTAAGAACCCCCTTCTCTCTCACTCGTCCAATCAAAGAATGTTGGCCTAGGGCTTGCCGACCCACGACAGTGAATGTGGCAGAGGGGGTCGAGGAAGAAGAAGGCGAATGGGGAGGACGCGTCCAGGCTGGAAGGGAAGTGGGATCTCGAGGAGGAGGTATACAAGTTCATGAAGATGTTCGAGAATCCGTGCAACCTCCATTTGGCAATAGAATCGGTAATAGACAGTAGTGACGGCCATAGAGATGATGCCGAGGCTGGACATCATCACTGTCGCTAGGTTCGTCCGTCGCTTCGCCTGCTTCCTCGAGATCTTCTCAATTGTTCGGTCCAGCAAGATCCACCGCACCTCATCCTCCATCATCGGATCGAAGCTCTCTATCCCTGCTGCCTCCTTCATCTCTGAACTCCGATTCTACCCCATAATGAAACAGACAGTAGTGGTGTGGATTGTGGACTGGCCCAATCGGATTCGGGCATACCTCAGGCTCGGGTCGGGCTCAAGCCTGAGTCTTTTAGAAAATTTTAGACCTAAGTCCGGCCTGAAGCTCGAAAAAAATTCAGGTCTAGCTTGGGCAGGGGTATAACCCAGCCCGACCCAGCCCACTTCTAGTCCTACCGAGCATCATCTTTTTCGAAAGCAGTAGGACAGTTTCAAAAGGAATAAGATAGAGAAGAACTGTGCACCCCCACACCTCAGTAGTATAGAAGTATTTCAGAGGATATCCCAAATGGATGAAGTTCAGTTTGGCATACTATTTGACAAGCAAAAATCTCGAAGATTCGATAGAACTTATAATTGGGTGAAGCATAGCATTTTCTGAAAATTGCCATACTAGTCCACTAATTTGATCCATCATAACCTTGACGTCATGCATATTGAGAAGAATATATTCGATAATATTTTTTACACTGTTATGGATGTCAAGAGCAAGATGAAGGACAACCCCAAGGCTTGAGCAAATATAAAGAATATATGCAAGCATCCTTTATTAGAGTTGGTTGAGGTGTCACCTGAAAAATTTTTGAAGCTGAAAGCATCTTACACCTTAATCAAGGAGCAGTTAAAGGATGTATGTGAATGGTATAAAAATCTAATTAAATTTCAGATGGTTATGCAAGTAATCTAGCTCGGTGCGTCAATATCAAAGATTGCAGGTTCTATGGGTTAAAGAGCCATGACTGTCATGTCTTCATGCAACAATTACTCCTATTGGCTTGGCGTGATCTCCTTTCCAACTCCATATAAAATTTTTTAATCGAACTTAATCTTTTCTTTAGAGACATTTATGCTACCGAACTATTTGCTGACCATATTTTCAGTCTTGAGGTTAGCAGTGTAGAGACTATATGTAAGTTGGAGAAGATATTTTCTCCTAGTTTCTTCATCTCCATGGAGCATCTCATGATTCATTTGATATATGAAGCTAAGGTGAGGAGATCAGTGTAGTATAGGTAGATGAATCCATTTGAAAGATACATGCACAGCCTCAAGAAGAAAGTGAAAAACAAGGTCAGAATTAAAGGTTATATTATGGAGGCTTACATAATTGAAAAAAATTTTAATTTCAGCAGATACTACTTTAACCCCAGTATGCAAACAAAGCTAACTTAAGTAGGTAGAAATGATGATGGTGGTGAGGGATCAGAGGTGGAGATCTCAATATTTGCTTATCCCACTCATGAATTTGGGTACGAGGGTCGTCGGATAATAATTGTTACTGAAATTTGACAGGCAAAGATATATGTTTGGCGAAACTATACAAAGATCGACCCATCTATTGAGTAAGCATCCATCATGATCTCAACTCTTTAATTACTTATCATCTTGTACTTATCTTATGCATGTATAGGCAATATGATGTGATGTTGAGATGGGATAATTTGATGATAAGCGAGAAAGAAATTTTTACTCAGTACTCACAGAACTTTGTAAATTGATTTCATCAACTAGTAAGTAACTGTTGTCATTTTATTTATTTTAATTTCTCTCAATTTATTTTTTTTATAATATGCAGGTCTTACAAGGGGCCGAATCCATACCTAAGAAGCTAAGACCATTAAATTATAGGCCAATAAAGTATGTGACATGTTATAATAGCTATAATGTAAATGGTTTTAAATTTCACATGCAGTAATATAGATATCATAAGAGTACAATGAACAGCAGTATGTGTATAAAGGACAACTGGTGGGTAGAGATGGAGAATGACTATTATGAAATCTTCGAAAAAGTGATCAAGTTGACCTATCTTGAAGGTAATATTATCATTCTATTTAACTGCCGATGGTTTGATACCAATAATTGTATGAAGATTGATCTATGGCATGAGTTTATTGAAATCAAATATCGATCAAAAGCATATGTCAATTGTTGTGATCTTGGATGGATGATCCATGTTCTATAATTGAGGGATCTACCCCAACAAGTGGTATCAGAGTCTGGTTACTATGGACAAGTGATATCAGGCAATCTAGACAGAGGTGGTGTTGATCGAGATACAAGATAGAGAAGATAAGTACAATCAAAGTGGAGATCAATCGATTCGATGGAAAGAGAAAATTTTTCTTGTGGCAAGCAAGGGTGAAGCACGTGCTCATCCAATATGGATTGATCGATGTTCTCTTGAATGAGAAGAACCCGACCACCATAGAGGAGAAGATCTGGGAGCGACTATAGATACAGATGGTAAGTACCATCCGTATGTACTTGATGGATGAGATGGTGATTCATATATTTGACGAGACTTCTCCGATGGTGCTGTAGTCGAAGCTTAAGGAGTTGTACATAGCGAAGTCCTTCACCAACGTTCTTTTCTTATAAAGACAATTCTATCAACTATGGATGGACGAAGGACAAAGAGTGTAGGAGCATCTCAGTCACTTCCAAAAGATTCTCATCGATCTTTTCAATGTAGATGAGAAGATTGAGGAGAAGATCAAGACGTTGGTTTTGCTAGCATCGCTTCCCTCTTCGTATGAGTCCTTGGTGACTGCTCTTCTAGTGAAGAAGATCACCATCAAGATGGATAAGATCATGCGGTGATTCTCTAGAATGAGATTCTGAGATGAGAAAATCGCTCAGATGGTGGCAGCTCAGCTTTAGTGATTTTTAGAGGAGCAAGTGGCAGCAGATAGAGCGATAGTACATCACAAAGAGGACGATCCAAGTCCAAGACAAGGGATCCTAGTAAGATCAGATGCTACCAGTGCGATGAGTTGGGGCATTGTATCAGAAATTATCTTTAACTTAGAGATCAAATGAGGACTACTGCAGCGACGACCAGTAGCGAGTTAGAGGATGATGTCCTGTTGATATTTGACGAGGTATCTACTTCTTTCCAATAGTGAATTTTAGATTCTGCATACATCCATCATGTATGTTGTAGAGAGGAGCTATTTGACTCACTGGAGAGCAGTGAGGGCACTGTTCATCATCGGATGGATCGAGTTGTGTGATCAGAGGTATCAAAATGGTTAGCTGGAGGATACATGATGGTGCAGTGAGGAAATTGGATGAGGTTCGATACATACCCAATTTTAGGTAGAATCTTATCTCACCGAGTAGATTGGATTCAAATGACTACGGTGGATAGCTGGTGATGGAATCCTGAAAGTCATGCACGATAATAGGGTGATATTGGAGGGGAAGAAGATCAGAGGAGGACATTCCTACCTAGCAGGAAGTCCAATGCGAGTTGGAGCTTTAGGAGCTAGGGAGAGCCTAGTGCGAGGTGAAGCTTCAAGTGAAGGTGGATTAGGCATGAGACGGGAGGCTCGAAAGGACAAGAGGCAATATCGCAGAGTGTTCTTATTACCGCAGGAGACTTTTTTGAGTAGGTCTTTAGTCAGAGTGCACGCAGCCCATGATGGAAGTAGGATGAGCGGTCTGGCTCGACTCTCACATTTATCCATCCATGAGACAGCAAGCATGCCCCAAGATATGGGGGCGAGACAGATCACAGGCTCTCAGAGACAGGTGGAGGCCGAACATCGAGTTGAGATGGAGATTGTTGAGAAAAATATCTTGAGATTTAATAAGCCTAGGATAAGGTCTAGAATGACGGACGAAATTCAACAAGCTCAAAAATAGTCCAAACAAAGTCCAGATGGAGAAGATACGCATGAGAAAAGATCGGGAGTAGCTGGTATGGCCCATGGGTTGTCATAAGAGCCCATGGGCTAGCACAGGCTGGCGGCGGCATAGGCCAGGCCCGACAGCATGCTGGTGCATGGGCTAGCCCAAACAGGTGCAAATGCATGCACATGGGCCGTATGGGCGCCCAGGCTCACCTAGATATGGCGGTCCACCATGGATTGCATGGGATATCGTAGCTCATGGGTCCGTGCATAGATCGGAGGTGCGATCCAATGGCGATGTCACAGTCGATGGGGATAAAATGGCCTAGATCAAATTCGAACATGACCTGGATAAAGTTTGCATGATCGGATGGCTCTGGTTCGAGCCGATCATGATCAGACGGCTAGAATTGATTTTGGGTTTGATTTGGACTCGATCTCTTGATGAAACACTATTTTAAGATTTATGGTGGCTATATAACTTCGATTGATGAGCCATTTATTGCATCAGATAGCTAGTGACATCCTAGTCATGCAGAGAGATTTTTTTAGAGGTTTTAAAGAGTTTTTGTAAGGGTTTTGGGATTTTTTGTTGAGAGACTCTTGTACAAAGGTTGAGTGGTGAGTTTCTCTTGCATTCTTTGATTTTGTTTCTTTCATAATGAAGCTTATATGCTCCATGGAGATAGACTTGAGGCCAATTTATATATTTTTATTATATTTATTTATTATTCTTTCTTTTTTTCTCATGTGGTATCAACATCGGCTTCTTGGACATTATTGTGATCTTGGGTGGATGATCCGTGTTCCACAATTGAAAGATCTACCCCAACATCAATGATCCTTTTGTGCTAGCTCAACAAGCTGTTCAAATATATTATACTCTTTTTTCATCAAGAAAGAGAGAAAGAAAAGATTGGTAGGCTGTATGTAAGATTAAGTCTCTAGCTGTTCATTATGAGCTCGAAGAAGAAGAAGAAAAGCTTCATTTATCAGAATGCTTTCAAGAGGATGAAATATTAGGAGTTCATTAGCATTTAATAGATACAGAGTTGGATGCTCTAGAAATTCTTCTATATGATGGCCAACATGAGGAGGTAGATCATACCGAGTTTATTTTTAAGAAGCATCCTATCCAAAAAGGTGAAGAAGAGGAAGAAGAGGAAGAAGTGGAAGAAGAGGAGGAAGAGGAAGAATCGAAAGAAGAATCTGAAGGATGCCAAACATCTGAAGAGGAGATGAGTAGTCCACCCTAGGAAGGAAGGAGTCGACCCCACCTCTCCTCACGAAGCTTCTGCTTTAGCTCGAAGACTCTTGTTTGAAGCCCCACCTCTCCTTTCTTGGACTTCTCTTCAAGTCCAAGTACCTCTCAACGACGACCTCCACCTAGGCATCTAAGCTATTATATCTTACATCCGAAATGCCACCTTCGACTACTCTCATTATCCTGACCTTCTAGTGTCATTTTATTTCTTGCACTGCTTTGAATCATTTTAAATACTTATCTTGCATCATTTTAAATCTTGCATTGTCATATTATAATTTGTATATTAATTGGTCTGTGAATCTATTTATTTTTATTTTCAGAGATTATAGATCATATCTTCCAGAGGTCGGAGCCATCACAGTCGAGGAGAGAGCTCTCATGCAGCTAGCTCACATAATTCTGTGCCACACATACTACACAGTAAACTCTAATACTTTAGATATTCTCTTTTACGTAATTTTATTCTTTATTATCTAATATAACATTCTTTATGATATCTTGATACTCTCAGGTTCAGGCAATGTGGGGTCACCAATGACCCTACAATCATAGGGAGCAGCATCTGACTCTCAAAGTCAGTGGCATGGTAGAGGATCTGCCCAGCTCATGGCACCTCTGACTCGATTGAAGGATAGAAAATGTGTCTACATTTAGAGCCGCTCATATATTTTCACTGAATATGTTTAAAATTTAGCTATTTTAGAGTCTAATATTTATTATTCAAAATCAATTTTGCAGCATATTTAGAGAGCCTGGGGTGCCTCGAGTGGTTATCACGATCATCCGACAATTGATGTCGGAGCCTTTGAACGAGTTCTCCAGTTGGCCGTCGAGGGCACGTGATGCAGCCTAGAAGATATTTTTGATAAGTCAAAGGTGTTTAATTTTTAAATTCATGGTAGGTTTGTATTCTATTTATTAATACACATTTGCTTCTACTTGTAGGAGTACTACCAATTCGAGACTCTTTAGGATGAGGAGGCTGGCATCAGACCTTTGAGGAGGTAGCTTCACGTAGGCTCTGGGATGGGTTGTACAGTCTTAGGTAGTCCGTCATAGAGCACTCCAGTTTTGAATTACTATCGGATTGAAAATCTTATACAGATCACTGGATGCGGGCTGACATATAGGAGGCCCTCTATGATCAGTGGAGCACTGAGGAGTACTTTGATAGGCGATAGAGGGCACGATAGAATCAGACCATCTGATAGAATCAGACCATCCAATAGGATCCGATCAAGCACACCGACCGCTTCGTTGGCACACATGTTGTGGCTGATAAATTGGTAAAAATTCTATACTTAAATTAATTTTATATTGAATTGATCATATGTATATTTTGATTAATTTATTTTATTATTTATTTATTATAGATATAGCATCTGGATCGTGCACTAGTGTAGCTCAAGATATGGGAGGCCACACACCATTCTAGGAGGACTGGTGATTATTTAGATTTTAGATCTCAATAGATCATGGTAACAACTTAAAATATTATTTATTAAATTTTTATATATACTGATATGTATGGACTAATAAATTTTTAAACTGTATAAGTAGATTATACGGAGTATCTTGTATCGTGGCACGGTAAGGATCCATCCTCTCAGCCCCTCCATGACCTTGAGGGATGGCTCAGGGCCATCGGAGGGGTGAGTAAAAGCTGAGTCATAGGATTCGACCATAGCTTCAACCCTCCAGCAGCTCGATACTCTTCGATATCCTCTTTTCAGACCGTGACAATCCAGACGTGAGATGATATACATGTGAAGGAGGTCATGTAGAGGCTTTGGAGCTAGCAACCTTAGAGCTTGATCTACATCTGCACGATCAGTTGGACTCGTTATCACAGCTATTATAGCAAGTAAGTCTATTAATAATTTTTTTTATTTATTTTAAATTTTTATATTTAAAAATTTTAGATGTTTAGGCTTGAGTCCGAAAATGGGATGTAGGAGGTAAAAATTCCATCGAACTTTTCAATCGATGGGCTGGGAGTATCTATAGCTCTGTATTATCGAATGGAATGTGTAGGAACAATCTGTTCGAGAATCATAGTATATCAAAATATATACCTCCATATTGGCATATATACTTTTGTATTAAAATTTATTAATAATATTTTATTTTTCTTCATTACAGGATGCTAGAACATCTGACTCTCATCCATCAACTATTGGAAAGGACATACAGGAGCAAAAGGAGGATGAGGAGTAGACCTAGCAAAATGACCTGCTACCCGCAGGTTGACTCGTACCCACCTACAATGGGTTGGGTATTGGTAAAAAAAATTAAGATCCATTTAAATGTGGGTAATTTGGCCCACAACTTGCTGACCCACGGGTATCCACGGGTCATCTGTTTATTTAATAAAGAATTTTATATTTATTTCATACTCATTCACTTTAATCTTTACCCATTGCCTGTTTCTTTCTCAAACCAAACCCTAGCTTCTCTCTCTCTCAATCTCATGGTTGGCTCTCAGCCTCTCACTCTCATTTTTTTCTTTTTTTTATCAAACCCTAACTTCTTTTCGATCTCTTGCAAAGCACTGTCGTCCTCCTCACCCTCTCCATCATTGCAATCGTCCTCTCCTCATGCTCTCAAACCCAACTATTCACCCTAATAAGTGACAACCACTCTCTCAAACCTTAGCTTCTTGATCTCTCACAAATCACCGTCGTCCTTGCTCTCTCCTCACTCCTACTCATTGCAATCGTCCTCTCCTCACTCCTAATCGTTGCAATCTTCCTCTCCTCAATTTCGCCCTCAATCGATAACTTCAAACTATCAAAATTTCTCACATTTCAGGTTTGTCTTTTATTTCTAGGCTTTTTATTTTAATGATTCATTGTTGTAGATGTGTTGTGATTCCTTGCTTCAAGCTTGATATTGAAAAACATTTTTATTTCTATTAAGTGATGAATCTTTGAACCTCTACATGATCTAAAGGAGTTTCTTTTTTTTGGTAGAAATTAACATCGAATGTTTTGGTGTGAAAATATTAGGAACTAATTTATCATCTCATGTCGATTCTTTTAGAGGACTTGTAATTTGTATACATCCAGATCTATTTTACTGCTATATGTTCTTAAGTTCCTGATATCTTCAATTTGTTAGTATATATTTTGGGCAAAATAGAAGCAAAGAGGATGAAAAAGAAAATGCACTCTTAATCCCATGAAAATGATTCTAATGTGCTCAGTGCCTCAGCCTTTAATGGATGAAATAAATGCCCGGATCAGAGATTCATCACTCAACAGAAATAAAACCAGATTAACGATGATGGAAGAAAACTAGTTTTCTCATCTTGAAAAATATAACTCAGCTTGAACTTTGTTATACATATATTTATTAAACTTTTTCTCATTTGATTGCAGATATATATGGCTTCTAGTATTCAAGATAGTGTCACTGAAAGTAATCCACTAACACAGTCTTCCGAAGGGATAAAAACAGAAGACAGAGGTAACAAATGACGTAAGACTTCTGATGTTTGGGATCATTATACTGTCTATAAGGAGAATGGAAAGAATAGGGCTAGATGTAATAGATGTCCAGCAAATTATGCTATTGGTGAATCTAGTTCAACTCATGGAACTAAAAACCTTATTAGGCACTTAGAAATTTGTAAAAATTGTGAGGTTTCAGATGTGGGTCAATTGATCTTTAATGAAGATAGCAAGTTGCGGTCACAAAAGATTAGTCAAGAAACTTATAGGGAAACGATGGCAATTGCTATCATGATGCATAATTATCTATATTCAGTTGTTGAACATGAAGGGTTAAGAGAGGTCCATTCTTATTTGAATGAAGATGTGAAGCATTATTGTCAGAACACTTCTAAAGCCAATTATATGAAAATATATAGAAAAGAGAAGAATAGGCTCAAATTCTTTTTAGCAAAAGTTTCAGGTAGAATAAGTCTCACATCTGACTTATGGACATCATGCACAACCGAGAGTTATGTTTATCTTGCGGCTCACTATGTAGACGAGGATTGGATTTTGCATAGCAAGATTTTGAACTTTTCTCACTTCCCTCCTCCGCATATAGGGTCTCTAATGGCAGAGAAAACCTTTCAATTCTTGAAAGAATGGGAAATTGAGAGGAAAATTTTTTCTCTTAAGGGAAGTGAATGCAGAATGATTAAATTCATTGAGCTTGTTGAGCAAGGTGGTGTGTCTACTTCAATGGGTTTGCGATTAGATGTACCAACAAGATGGAATCCAACCTTTTTAATGCTTGAAAGTGTTTTAAATTATCGGTGTATCTTTACTCATTATGCATTAATTGATTCAAATTATGAATTTTATCCATCTAATGATGAGTGGGATAGAGCCGAGAAGATTTGGAAGTTCTTACAACCATTTGCTGAAATTACCACTTTACTTTCGGGTTCCCAATATCCAACTGCAAATTTGTATTTCAAATGTTTGTGGAAGATCCAACTACGTCTCATCGAGGAGTGTAAGAGCAATGACAAAGTCATTAGTGACATGGCAGTGGTAATGAAGGAAAAGTTTGAGTAGTATTGGGATTGTTACAGTGAGATTCCAGCAATTGCTGTTGTTCTTGACCCTCGATATAAGTTGACCTTTGTGGATTTTTGCTATAAGAAGGTCTATCCGACCACATATTTGAGTAGATTTGAGGACCTTAAAGGCAACTTGAAGATGCTCTTTGATGTATATGCAAATCAAGTTAGCTCCAATACTTATAATATCACATCGAATACTACCGAGATGCAAGTTGCAATTGAACCTGAGCTCAGTGTAAGTTGTTTCTTTCAATTAGTGTTTATTTTCATCATCAAATCATGATTTTCTTTTTCATTTTTATAATACTTGGAATATGTTGTATATTGTATTTGTTGGGGTACGAGGATTATGAAAATTTTTGGAATGCCTCTAAATCGGAGTTGGATCTTTATTTGGAGGAGCGGAAGTATGATCACAAACAAGCACCAGACATGAAAATTTTAGATTATCGGAGGAAATTAAAATTCTGCAAGGTATCCAATTCTCTCTATAATGGCACGTGACATTATGAACATTCCAATAACAATGGTTGCTTCAGAGTCGACATTTAGCATTGGTGCCAAAGTTCTTAACAAATATCGGAGCTCACTTCTACCAGAGAATGCTGAAGCAACTATTTGTACTCGAAATTGGTTATGTGGTTTTGAAGAAAAAGGTAATCCTTTGTTATGTTTGTTTTGCAGTTTTAATTGTTTTTATTCTGTGAATGAGAATGTACTAGTTTGGTTTTAAATTTTTAATTGGCTATTTGATTAGAAGTCTCATCTGTTCATTTTTGTTTCTCTATTTATGTGTTAACTGTGATAACAATTACTCTATTGTTTTTTTTTTTTTTTTTTTAATGTAGATGATCCCACTATTGTAGAGGATGAAATGCTTAAGGTTCCATTAATAACGAAAAGCCAGTCTACAACATCAACAGGGTCGGCAGCCAAAATAATCAACGTGACCATCAATATGGCCACTAGCAGGTACTTTGTTCCTTGTTTTATTTGTTACCACGTGTATCGTTTTGCTTGTGTCAAGTTGTAGAAGGAGTGAAAATATGTTAAGTTACACCTTTGGTTTTGTAGGACTGATCTTGACAAAAGACGTGCCGAGAAGCAACGTCTAGAGGAAGAACGTTGGAAGGAGAGCTCGGATAGGCTGAGAAAGGACATGGAGCAATATATAAGATCTTGATTAGAAAATATTCAAGATCTTTATTATTAATTTTATTTTTTTTATTAGTTTGATTGAAGTGTAGTATTTGGATTAAATTAGAGCTTTTGCATATGTGTACAAGACCTTGGCTTTTACTCTCTTTTTTTTAATTTTTTGAGGGTAATGTGATGGCCCAGCCCATGTAAGAATCCCAGCCCATCAAAGCCCAAAACGAAAAAAAAAAAAAAAAAAACAGGAGTCTTCTTCCTCCTCTCGTCGGCTCCCAATCGGAGTCGGAAAGAGCTCCCTCCGGCCCTATTTAAGGAGGAGAACCCTCCTCTCTCCCTCTCATCGAGAAATCCCAGGGCAAAACGGCGGCAATCGCCGAAAAATCCTCACGGAGACCCATCACTGTGTCCGTCCAATTGCTCACCGAAAAAGCCTCACCGGCGTCGGAGGTAAGCCTCCTCCCCTTACTCTCTTCTCCCCTTTCCTTCCCATGCCGGTGTGCATGCTCGCCGACGACCGGAGTCGTCGGATTTTGTTGCGAAAGAACCTCTATTTTTGCCCCTTTTTCTTCGATTTTTCCGACGCCGGTGGTCACCGCCGACCACCGGTTTGGCCCTCCTCTCGTCGTCGAGTCGCCCCCCTCCTGTCGATGGCCGCCCCACGCCGGCTGCACCGTCGGTCGGAACTCCAACGAGGGGACCTGTTTCGGCCCAAAGGAACCCACGGGAAGAAGGAAGGAAAAGAAAAAGAAAAAAAAAGAAAAGAAGAAGAAGGAAAAAAAAAAGAAAAAGAAAAGAAAAAGAAGGAAAAGAAAAAGAAAAAGAAAAGAAAAAAAGAAAGAAGAAGAAAAATAATATAATAATAATATAATAATCATAAATACGATTTTCTCTCCTCTCTCTTTCGTGAAGAAAAAGAAAAAAAAAGAAGAAAGAAAAATAAAATAAATAAATTAATAAATAATGATATAAATAATAAAATATGAGAAAGAGAGTTTCTCTCTCTTTCCTCTCTCTCTTCAGTCTGAATTAGTATTTTCTCTCTCTAGAATTGGACTTTCTCTATCTACTTTCTCTCTCTAGAATCCTCCCTCTAGATTATTTCTCTCTCCTAAGATTTCTAAAATTTTGAGAAGAATGATGATGAATTTAAATGATTCTCGTGATGAATTTTTGATCTGTGATCGTCGGACGGTACACCGACATCCACTTTGATCAGATCAGGTATTTTTAGATTTTATTTCTCATAATTTTATTGAATTGTCCACATGATAATCTTAACATGATTTGATCTGATCGATCGAATTTGTTGAATTATATTGTCTGAAGAATTCAAGATGAATTTTTTCTCTCTAAAATTTTCTCTCTCTAAAATATTCTCTCTCTTGATTGATTCTCTCTCTAAAAAAGTTAGTGAATGAAGAAATTTTTTTTAATAGTCTTGATCTGATTCTAATGAAGAACCCTGATCCATGGTTGTCAGACAGCGTACTGGCACCCACCTTGATCAGATCATGAATCTTTAGATTTGATCATCCATGATCCCGATCTAGTCATGATTTGATTTGATCATGTTGATTTCATCACTCGAGATATTGGATCAATCGTAATGTTGGATTGTGTCATCTGATTAATTTGAATTGTACCTCATGAATTCTCTCTCCTCTAATTGTCTCTCTCTACTTGATTTTATGAAATCGATGATGAAACCTCGGTCCTATCACTTCGAATCTGATTTGATCTGATAGTCAAACTTTGGATCGTTTAGGTCCTAATTAGATTTTGATTAGATAAAATTAGATGATCGGACCCAATCTAAACCGTTGAAATATGGTATTCGTATTCTTTCTAATTATTGAAATTGATTTTGTATAGGATTGTGGATATTTGATCATGGGATATCACGATATGATCTACGAACAGAATTTTTGGAAGAAAATTTATAAAATTATGTGGATTTATTGGAATGCGTTTGAGGTAAGTAATGTTTCACTTTTTCTAGATTTATCGGCAAATTATAATATATTTTTCTGACATAATTTGTGAAACGATGCATGAATTGGATGAATGGTATTTTGTTATGAAAATATCTTATTTGAAATGTTATGATGAAGCATGATTGAACATATTGATTCCATAATGCATTATATTGATTGATTTCGATACTACATGATTATATGTTTTATTATCAAAATTAGAATATGAAATATGATTTATGAAGAATTATGATATAAGAAACATTATGAATTGACAATCTGACTATATAAAGGACCCTGCCAATGGGGGCATATACGTTGGCAATTGATTTGTCCTGAGGGTTTACGTCGTCAGAGAGACCAGCGACAAACCACCAGAGAGACCAGTGGTTCCGAAGGACTTTGCTGCCAGATGATTCGCAGCTCACCGCAAGAAGATACGCGGTGTTATGACCCTGCCACAGGGAAAATATGGTCATAGCTCATGGTTGACGAAAAGAATTTAAGAACGAAAGAAATTGAAATCTGGAAAGAAACTTGAATTTTCGAAAAAGAAATGAATTTGGCATGAATCATGTTGCATAATTGAAATTGATTTCGAATTGATGAACTATATATACTTATTTTCTATAAATGATTATTTACTTAAATGCCTGATGAAATCTGTTGAGAAGTGATCATTGCTTACTGGGCTGTCTAGCTCATTACCTCCTATTTTACTGTTTTTAGAGATGTTGAGAAATTAAGATGATACAAGATATGAATGGAAGAGTGATCAGAAGCAGAATCTCCATACTTTTAATTTAGGTTGAAAGTCTTATTGACTTTGGTGTAAGGCTTATGAATTATTGTTGAATTTATTAAGATATTAAAGAAGAAATTTAGATCGTTATGTTTTGGATTTAAATTATTAACTAATTATTCCGCTGTTGTTTTAAGATAGCATGATAAGATGCCTTGCATGCTTATGGGAAGAGTTTTCTATGAGTATGCGGCGGTTGCCATGACCCTCGATTCAAAATCTCGAGTCGGGGGCGTGACAATTAAAATGGTATCAGAGCATAAGTGGATGAATTATGAAACATAGAATCAGATATAGAATGGGTATGAGTGGATATACACTAGGGACATTATAGTGTAGATCTTTGATGATTGTAGTGGGAGAAATATTTAAAAATTTTGATTAAACATTGTGATTATGTATGAAAGGATCACAAGAGATTATAACATATAGAATTTGAAATATGATGGATGATCTATTGATCATGATATGATTAGTTAGATTTGGATCGAAAGTAATCACAAAAGGATTGACATAAAATTTTATTGTGCATTATGGTTATTAATTTGATCATTGGTTATTCAAGTGAATCGTAAGTTCAAATTCGATGTGAAAATAATACTATGATATTACTTTTAGTTGAGAAGTTGACTATTATTGGCAAGATAAAGATTTGATAATAAAATATTATTCCAGAATGGGCTAAGAAAGTTTTTTTTATGATGCTTAATTGGAATATTTATCGAAAGTGAACTTGGTATGTGGATTTATATTTATTTCAGATCCATTTACAATTTAGAAATTTTGGATTTAGGAATTGATATGGAGTTCCTTTGCTTTTGTTAACGAGGTCCCTAATTGAATCTATTATTAAATGAAGATTTGATTTTTGAGGCTTGTATGATTTTGTGAAAAGATACATGATAGATATTAAAGATTTTGATTATAAAAATTTTAGAAAAAAAAAATAATAATTTGAAGTTCTTATATATTCAGATTATATCCAAATTTGGTGGAGCATTGAAAGATTTCTTTTTATTGATTTGACTTATAAGGATTTTTGGTTTGAAAATTATCGAATTAAATTGATATGAGAATTAAGATTTGATTCATATTGATTATAGTAAATCTATATGATGGCTTTAAATATGATATTGGACTCAAGAGTTAATCAAGATTATTGTATACCAGTAAAGGTATGAATGAGAATGGAAAGTTAATCTTTGACTTCAATTGAAATTTGAAATTTTAGATCTTTTCTATTGATAAGATAAAGAAATTATTTGATCAAACTTTTTTTTGGTGAATCTAAAAAATTTTGATTGGTAGATCAGAGTGCGCAGCGGAAGCATGGTAATCTGGATTACTTTTAGTAAGTTAGGAATGTTGACCCTTTGAGTTAAAGAATTATGATAGATGATATGGTTTGATACAAGAAATTTATTGATATTAGAAAGAATAATATTTTAAAAATTTTGAATTATTTTAGATATCCTAATGTGATTTTTAAAAGTGATGCTTCCACCTATTATGCTACAAAAATAATTAGCATCCTAATTCTAGGATGAGTGGACCTTTGATTTTTGATTTTAGATTTAGAATATCCTAAAATTAAATTTTATAATTCTCTGTTTATTAGTAAGAATTTGAGATTGTTTATCAAATAATGATTTCGATCTTAGATTATTATACTCAAATATTTATCTTCAGGGTATAATAAAATTTGAAGTTTGGACTCTTTTGATCATTATTATTTCTCTGACTAAATGGAAAAGATTGAGGTTATCTATTGATATTGACGATTATTCTACAAAAGATAAATTAGAGTTATTTATAATTTAATTTGATAATGAATCGATTAATTAAGAGTTGTTAATGTTTAGATAAAGAAAATTGATATACTTACTTAGAATAGAGATATTGATTTTGATTATAAGAAAAATATAGTTTTGATTTAGATCAATTTTTGAGTAATTGATTCTTATTATGGAATGACTTAATGATAAAATTTGCTTTAAGAATTAGAATATTTAAGAGTTTGAGGGTTTGAGTAAGAAAATTTTGATGACTAGAAATAGTGATATTGATTCAATCAACAATGGTGATATTGATCTTTATGAAATGACTTAATGATGAAGTTGTATCGAGAATTGAAATATCAAAAGTTCGAGAATGAGATTGAAATGATAAATTTTCAATCTTTGAAAGTACGAATAAAAGAAAATATTTTTGAATTTTGATTGATTGGGATATCATCAAATGATTCACATAAGTATGTTTTTCCTATCTTATGATGGGTTGAAATTAAGAGTGGTTAATATTTTAAAAATATATATATAAATAAATAAATGAATAATGATGAATGAAGTTCTTATGCAAGAATAGAGACATTGACCTTCTTCTATTCACAAGAGATAGATTTGATTTTAATTTGAGTTGTGAGATATTGAACATTAATTTTTACAGGAAATGAGATCATAATTTCGAAATCTTGAAATATTGAAAATTTTTGAAATGTTGATCTTGATAAATAAAAAAATGAATGGTTCTGTTTCAGATAGATATTTGATGTACCGACTTTTTTCTTATGAAATGATTTAAGAATGAATTTACATTAAGAATTAGAATATTAAAATATTTGTGGATGAGATTCAAGTAAGAAACTATAAAGACTCAAGTAAGAAAAATTTTGAGGACGAAATTTATTTTAGAGGGAAAGAATGTGATGGCCCAGCCCATGTAAGAATCCCAGCCCACCAAAGCCCAAAATGAAAAAAAAAAAAAAAAGAAAATAGGGGAGAAGACTCCCGAAGGGAGTCTTCTTCCTCCTCTCGCCGGCTCCCAATCGGAGTCGGAAAGAGCTCCCTTCAGCCCTATTTAAGGAGGAGAACCCTCCTCTCTCCCTCTCATCGAGAAATTCGGGGCAAAACGACGGCAATCGTCGGAAAATTCTCACGGAGACCCGTCACTGTGTCCGTCCAATTGCTCGCCGGAAAAGCCTCGCCGGCATCGGAGGTAAGCCTCCTCCCCTTCCTCTCTTCTCTCCTTTCCTTCCCATGCCGGTGTGCACGCTCACCGGCGACCGAAGTCGTAGGATTTTGTTGCGGAAGAACCTCTGTTTTTGCCCATTTTTCTTCGATTTTTCCGACGCCGGTGGTCACCGCCGACCACCGGTTTGGCCCTCCTCTCGTCGTCGAGTCACCCCCTCCTATCGATGGCCGCCCCACGCCGGCTGTGCCGTCGGTCGGAACTCCAATGAGGAGACCTCACGGTCCCCTGTTTCGGCCCAAAGGAACCCACGGGAAGAAGGAAGGAAAAGAAAAAGAAAAAAAAGAAAAGAAGAAGAAGGAAAAGAAAAGAAAAAGAAAAGAAAAAGAAAGAAAAGAAAAAGAAAAAGAAAAGAAAAAAAGAAAAAAAAGGGAAAAAGAAAAAGAAAAATAATATAATAATAATATAATAATAATAAATAGGATTTTCTCTCCTCTCTCTTCCGTGAAGAAAAAGAAAAAAAAAAGAAGAAAGAAAGAAAAGAAGAAAGAAAAATAAAATAAATTAATTAATAAATAATGATATAAATAATAAAATATGAGAAAGAAAGTTTCTCTCTCTTCCCTCTCTCTCTTCAACCTGAACTAGTATTTTCTCTCTCTAGAATTGGACTTTCTCTCTCTACTTTCTCTCTCTAAAATTCTCTCTCTAGATTATTTCTCTCTCCTAAGATTTCTAAAATTTTGAGAAGAATGATGATGAATTTAAATGATTCTCGTGATGAATTTTTGATCTGTGATCGTCGGACGGTACACTGATATCCACTTTGATCAGATCAGATATTTTTAGATTTTATTTCTCATAATTTTATTGAATTGTCCACATGATAATCTTAACATGATTTGATCTGATCGATCGAATTTGTTGAATCATATTGTTTGAAGAATTCAAGATGTATTTTCTCTCTCTAAAATTTTCTCTCTCTAAAATTTTTTCTCTCTAAAATATTCTCTCTCTTGATTGATTCTCTCTCTAAAAAGGTTAGTGAATGAAGAAATTTTTTTTAATAGTCTTGATCTGATTCTAATGAAGAACCCTGATCCATGATTGTCAAACAGCGTACTGGCACCCATCTTGATCAAACCATGAATCTTTAGATTTGATCATCCATGATCCTGATCTAGCCATGACTTGATTTAATCATGTTGATTTCATCACTCGAGATATTGGACCAATTGTAATGTTGAATTGTGTCATCTGATTAATTCGAATTGTACCTCATGAATTCTCTCTCCTCTAATTGTCTCTCTCTACTTGATTTTATGAAATCGATGAAGAAACTTCAGTCCTATCACTTCGAATCCGATTTGATCTGATAGTCAAACTTTGGATCGTTTAGGTCCTAATTAGATTTTGATTAGATAAAATTAGATGATCGGACCCAATCTAAACCGTTGAAATATGGTATTCGTATTCTTTCTAATTATTGAAATTGATTCTGTATAGGATTGTGGATGTTTGATCATGGGATATCACGATATGATCTACGAATAAAATTTTTGGAAGAAAATTTATAGAATTATGTGGATTTATTGGAATGCGTTTGAGATAAGTAATGTTTCACTTTTTCTAGATTTATCGATAAATTATAATGTATTTTTCTGACATGATTTGTGAAACGATGCATGAATTGGATGAATGATATTTTGTTATGAAAATATCTTATTTGAAATGTTATGATGAAGCATGATTGAACATATTGATTCCATGATGCATTATATTGATTGATTTCGATACTACATGATTATATATTTTATTATCGAAATTAGAATATGAAATATGATTTATGAAGAATTATGATATAAGAAATATTATGAATTGACAACCTGACTATATAAAGGACCCTGCCAATGGGGGCATATACGTTGGCAATTGATTTGTCCTAAGGGTTTACGTTGCCAGAGAGACCAGTGACAAACCGTCAGAGAGACCAGTGGTTCCAAAAGACTTTGCTGCCAGATGATTCACAGCTCACCGCAAGAAGATACGCGGTGTTATGACCCTACCACAGGAAAAATATGGTCATAGCTCATGGTTGACGAAAAAAATTTAAGAACGAAAGAAATTGAAATCTGGAAAGAAACTTGAATTTCGAAAAAGAAATGAATTTAGCATGAATCATATTGCATAATTGAAATTGATTTCGAATTGATGAACTATATATGCTTATTTTCTACAAATGATTATTTACTTAAATGCCTGATGAAATCTGTTGAGAAGTGATCATTGCTTACTGGACTGTCTAGCTTATTACCTCCTATTTTACTGTTTTTACAGATGTTGAGGAATTAAGATGATACAAGATATGAATGGAAGAGTGATCAGAAGCAGAATCTCCATATTTTTAATTTAGGTTGAAAGTCTTATTGAATTTGGTGTAAGGTCTATGAATCATTGTTGAATTTATGAAGATATTAAAGAAGAAATTTAGATCGTTATGTTTTGGATTTAAATTATTAACTAATTATTCCGCTGTTGTTTTAGGATAGCATGATAAGATGCCTTGCATGCTTATGGGAAGAGTTTTCTATGAGTATGCGGCGGTTACCATGACCCTCGATTCAAAATCTCGGGTCGGGGGCGTGACAGGTAAAGAGGGTAGAGAATAAAAAAAAAACTAACAGGTGACCCGTGGGCATACCCGTTTACCCATAGACAGGCATGGGTAGTATTTTCTATCATCCATTTAAATGTGAATAATTTGACCCGTAACCTGTTACCCACAACCCACAGGCGGATACGGGTTTCCCAGCCCATTTGCCAGGTCTAATGAGGAGGACGACGAGAAGGATCTCACATGATTTTTTTTTTGATATGTATTTAATTTTAATACTTATAAAGTAATATAAATTTATAAAATTAAATAATTTATATTTTTAATATAATATAATTAATTTTATATTTATGATTGTGATAAATAATTATTATTTTATTTATAATAAATTTTAAAAAATATAATTGCTTGTCATTGTGATTAAAACAGATTTTAAAAATTTAATTATAATTTTTTTAAAAAATAAAAAACTATTAACGATAGCATTAGTGATAAGTAAAGCCATTGCTAATAATTTTTAATTAAAAAAATTAAAATAAAAAATTATTAACGATGGTAAATACCGTTGCTAATAATTTTAAATTAAGAAAAAAATTAAAATAAACTATTAACGATGGTATTGAAACCATCGTTAATAATGATAAATTAGCGACAAGCATATTTCCTACAAACTTTTAGCGACGAGGTTCTGTCACTAATAGTATTAGCGATGGAATTTGGTTATTAGCGACGGTGAATAGCTGTCGCTAATAACCCATTTTCTTGTAGTGGAAGAAGGTCTGGGTTTGGGACTTACCGAACTCAAGGAGGGAGAGGGCCGGGAAGCGACAATGAGGGTGATAACATGGTCATAGTTGCAGGGCAAAGAGAGAGGGGAGAGAAAGAAGGAGAATGAGAGGCCAATGATAAGAGGGGTTGGAGTGATTTTTGAAGGAACAAAGAGCAAAATAATGGGTTCTATAGCCACCACTTATCTAGTTTCTTTTTTGATGTTAAATTTGTATTTATCTTTCGCTTTCAATTGTACAGCTTTCTTCTCACGCGTGATGCAATGAAAAATTTAGGGTAAGGCATAACAAATCGTCACCGATGGATTTGCTTTATATATCAACATAGAAATTGACTAAATTCATGCTATAGTGTTATTCAAGATATTTGGAGTTGATAAGTGTGAAATAAAGCCTTCTGGGCATTTAAGTTGATCTAATATTTTATATACATCTCCAAAATTAGCCATGAAGCTTTTGTTTCCAACCCTACTGGTAGTAACCTTTTCATCACACAAGAGCACCTAACCAATTTTTGGACTTTTTTAAATATTAGCATTGATGGTAAGTTGCATCATTAGTTTATTGGATCTCATCACAAAGATATTTTAAATTTAAAACATTCTATAAACCCCTCCAAATGAGCACACACAGAGAGAGAGAGAGAGAGAAAGAGAGAGATGAAAAGGCAAAACTAAATACCCCATTATAGCTGGTAAATGATGTCTTAAATATAAACAAAAATTTTTAATGATTTTCCACTCTTGGTACCAAAATCAAAGATATCAACCCAATGCATAAAAGAAAAGAGAGAAAAAAACTGCAATACATAAAAGATTTCCCTTTGGACCCTTCGCATTCCTAATTGACAATATTTGGAACTTGGAGTTAGAAGAGGATTGCAGCATCTAGTCATATTGCCTAGGTTAGACGTATCCCATTGCAATGGATATGCTATATTAAAATATATTCTAATAGACTAATATCGAAAGTTATTACAAGGTCTCGTATCTAAGGCCACAAAACTTGTTTTATTCAACCTTCTTGGTATTATCATTTGATTTTCCATCAACTGCTTCAAAGCCTCCCACATGAAGGAGCAAATCTGCTAGCTTATTGGTTGGCGAATATTGGGTATATTGGTGATGCTTTTCATTAGGACTAATTCCTTCCACTCTTCTTCTTTTATTCACTGATTTTTGTAGCTATTCTTATCGTAGATTTAAATGTTGAGATTATCTCTTTTCTTTATCACAAAAAGAATCATTGATAATTATATCATTTTGTGGATCCCATGCCTTAAACCTTTGCAAGTGAAACCAAATTAAACTTATCCTACCATTCGCCAAGTATATAGTTCTAACTCTACCTTTCTCAATATATAATAATAATAATAATGATAATATAATTTTAGGTTTGGCCATTGCATTATCCCAAGCAATGCAAAACAAATTTAAGAATACAACAACAAAGAAACAAATCTAAAAACAGGGCTAATAGCTAAATTCATTTTTTTCACTCACCTTCACATACTTTTTAATATAGTAACATATGGCACTTCTCTAAAGTACTGTTTGGTATATCACCAGTGATGTAAAGATAAAACTTTTATAGTCGGACCGATCATAGAAAAAATTATGGTTGGATCATTATCGTCCGTCACATATATATATTGAGACATCCATAAAAAAAAAAACGGTTATGTGATGTTTATCTAAACTTTTCAAATACCTCTAAGATTTATCCATTCTTTTTTTCTTAGTATTTATGCATGCACGGCCCCCCATCTTTTGATGGACATTTCCAAAATATGTCCGATCATAATTTCTTCTATGATCAGTCCGACTATAGAAGTTTTATTTGTGATGTGATCATCGGAGTAATGTGAGCACTGAGATAATGTGCAAATATTGAGATGATGTATGATCAATGTGTTTGGTATATCACGGAAATATCACTAAGAATAGAATTTCACTATGTTTGGTATGTCACCAAGTAGTGATAGTGATAATATATAAAATACGATAAATAGTCATATACATTAGTATGTAATAATTACTTTACAACTTGATTAAATATTTTTCATTCACAACTCCTCACAAAAATATGATAAAGTAGTAGTAATAATAATAATTATAGTTATTATTATTATTATAGATATCTATTTTGATTAGGCTATTAAAATGATATTATGATAATATTATATATAATCAAGCTTGACTAGGTTTAGCCAATTTTAACCATCAATATCAGTATTGCCTATTAGAAATGATTTAGCCCATCAAAATAAAATAAAGAAAAAAAAAGCATGAAGGGTTTAGCATGATCCATCAACACCAATTAACCATACCTGTCTATAGAAATAAAATAGACATCTAATAAATAAATAAAAATTATCCATGCTATTAAATGAAACCTACTAATAAAATAAAATAGATACTTAGTAGATAAATAAAAGGGGGTGTTATTGAAGATGAAAGATTAGAGAAAAGAAATCATCATGATTTTCTTTTATAGAAGGTACTATTGAAGATGAAAGGTCAAAGAAAAAAAAGAGATGAGAAGAATTTTTCGTTTCTCCCTAATTTAGTATTTAAGAATATTTTGATCCCAAAATAATTTCAGCACATTATCAATATCATTATCATTTGGGATATGTATGGTGATAGTATCACTGCACAATGCAATGATACTATCACTAAATTTACCACCGAATTCTTCATCACTAGATGAGAGTTTACAATACCAAATAAGGTGATCACATTGTAGAAAAGCATGCTATATATAGTAGATCGATCATGTCAATCTAAGATCTAAAACAAATATCAAACGAAAAAAATATTTATGGAGAATTGCAAGAAAAAATAATTATAGAAGAATAAAAAATTGAAAAAAAATAATTTATTCAATAAAAAATAAATACCAAAATTTTACAAAAATGTCTCACGAAGGAGATTATATAATTTTTTACTCGTTAAGGAGACATCAAGGGTTCCTTTAAATAAACTACCATATGAATGGGAGTTTGACTCCTACCTTGATTCATAAAATAAAATTCATTATAATACAAAGTCTTAGTCCTGTTTTATATATAAAATATATATAAAAATAAATAAATAAATAATAGAGTTCTAATTGGATATGTAATAAGTCTCAACACATATGATCTAACTCACATCATTGGGGTGATGTGAAATATCACCGCTATTAATCAGTATCTAAGAAAAATAACATATAGCCTCCTCTTAAAAAATATTTATTGAACAGATGGTAGCCTATGTATGGCAACATGCAATCCTAATGGAAAGTCAATTTTTATATTCTATTATATAAAATTTCGATCATTCTGCCCAAAAAGGCGTAATATTCGAGAATCCTTTTCTTTGGCAAGATCCATCTGGTGGCCATCTGGGTAATTACGCTCGAGGGACCCCATACCAGGAAACAACGGGCGGCAGATTTCAAAAAAAAATCCGACCGTTGGGACACGCTCCCTCTCTTCAATCCCTTCCAATTTTGAGTCCCCTCCGAGAACCCGAACAATAAAAGCCCACAGATAATGACAGGAGAGCTCACCCGAGGAAACCCCAGGAAGAGAGAGAAGCAAGCGAAGGTAATCACCCCTCCCTTTTAGATTGTAGTCAGGATTGTAAAGATTCACAATAGAAAGGGAAGAAATCCATTCATCTCCCAATTTCCCAATCTTTTTTGCGACTTTCTTGTTCCCTCCCAAATAATTTTGCTTGACATATGATCCATGATCAGGTATCTCCTATGGATCGGAAGCCTCCGCTAGCAGTGTCGCCACGGCGTCTTCGTCCTCGCCGGCCACCACCGCGCTCCACTCCCTCTGTTCAAACTCCACCAGGTGTGAGATTGATCCATTTCTATATCTCTCCCTCACAATAACCAATCTTGCAGTTTATGTTAAAATGTTTGTGGATCTCTCCCTGGTGCAGCAACTTTCAAAAGTGCCCGATACTCCTCCATGAAATCACCAATCCAGCCTGTCTACCAGATGATTTCATTGGAGTTGATGGCGCTGGCTGAAAGGGCCAAGGAAGAGTTTGGATCCAATGATGATCTGGGTAGTACGTTTTCTTCTTCCATAACTTGCAGTAGTAGTCCCATGTTTGAAAGAGGGAGGTTCTATGAACTTTACTCGGCTCGAAGGAATGAGAAGCTTAAGAGAAAGAAAGAGGAGATTGAAGAGGATATGATTGCTCAAGACCCAGGCATTGCCATTGAACTCGCAAAAAGGAGGAGTTCAAAGAAGGTTGATAGCATGCGGAAATCAGTACCGGCCGACTTCTCGTCGAGCCGTGTTTTGAGATCTTCTGTGAGGAGCAGCAAGGAGATGAGGAAGCCTTCTGCCTTGACATCTCCTGACAAGCCTGCTGCTACTGGGAAGAGGATCGGAACTCGGTCGATGCGAAAGTTGTGAATTAAAAGAAAGAGGATCTGTCTCTCCTCCTTGGCCTATTGCGTTGTGATCTCTTGCTGCAGCAAATTTTCTTATTGCTCACAGTTTCGTTGTGCTTCATTTATAGATGCTGCTATCTCATACTGAGATATGGTTTGTTGAATTGACCTTTTTATTTTTCCTCCTCTTTCCTCTAGTTTAAAGAAAGAGGAAACTATAACCATATTAAAGTTTTCTAGTTCTCATCAAATTACAATCAATCTATTGAAGTTTGTTCTGTTGCTCTGTTCCCAACAAAGTATAAAACAACTTCTGCTTTTTGTCTTTGGACTTTTGAGTTTATGATCTCTTGTTGCAGGAAGTCAGCCTTTCTTCTTTGTTTTTGATTTTTCTTTGCTTGTAGATATTGCTGTATGATACTGAGTTTGGCCTTTCTTTATCTACCAATTGTTAGATTTTTGTTTGTGGTTTAAAGAAGGAGGGGCCTTTTGTCATTTTAATTATATGGTTGATTTGGAATCAAATTTTAGTTACTGAAATTTGTTCTGTTGTTTTTTCGCATATGTGCCCAAATCTTTGTGGTTGAGGCAGCGAGCTTGGTTAGAAATCCCTCCTCTCCACCCTACTATACGTTATAACTTCCACTTCACTTTTCTAGCCTCGAATATGCTACCCCAAATTCCTACTGTTTTTCTGGTTTCAACTTTTTTCCAAGTCACAATTATTAGCCTCAACATAAAAAATATATACATGGCACAAGGATGGAAGCTAACGCTCTCTTTGGCCTTGGCCTGGTCTTTTCCTTGTTCCTTCTTTCGATACAGAGTGATTGGAAGACAAAAAAATAAGCATTAGTTCACCGTCTCAATACAAGATCCCGTACTGGAACCATCTTATTACAGCATTAGTATGAGATATGATATGAGTTGGTGAGGCTTACCAAGTATCAGCATGGTACAAAACTGCATACCGATTTGGTACCAGTGTGGTATGGTTTATACCAACCAGTTAGTTTGTACAGGTTTTTGTTGGTCCAGAGAAATATGCTATATGAAAACACCAGCCTTAGCCATCGGATATGTTTTAGGGTTGCTTGCTCCTTACCCTTCATATGTTATGAGGGAGTTTTAAACAAGTTCATCCAGTAATCTTCTCCAGATTGAAGACAACAGTGCGGCGATGAGTAACCATGCTGCATAGAAACTAGAGAAGCATCCCAGTTGGAGAAGTGGTTTGGCGAAATAAAATTCAATGGAACCCAGGGTGCATGGGGGAGAGAGGTTTCTTAATTTCTTTCTAAAGCGAAGTTCCTGTCAGAGACTTCTACGGCACTGTTCCCGGCATGATACAGCCAGCGAATTTCATAAATCTGTACCACCCACCCATATAAATCCAGTTCGGAAATCATGGATGGCTCTGAAAATAAGAGATGCAACATAGCAAGTTTCTTGTTGCAAATTGCAATGCAATATATGGGGGAAGAAATAATAATATATTTTTTTTTAATTAGTCCAAATTCTCTGTTAGTTTTATGGCAGAAACTGATCCAACAAGAAAAATGATCTGAACTTACCCTGTTGGGCCAGGTTTGGGTCAAGGGATTTTCAGAGCAATTGCATATTTATATGACTGCATGCATGTGTTTGTGTATGTATCAGTAACTCATAGCCATTATAGTTTGTCATGACTGAGCATCATTGTAAACACATTTATTTGTAGAGGATAAGTTACTTTGTTTCCACTCTTTTTCCTGAAGATTGTGTTTATATTTGCTAAACAGGAATAGAGATAAGTCATGTAAAACACTGTGATACACTTGTATGTTAATTGGAGGTTAATCGACACACATCCATGCGACATTATAGCTTCTGAATATTTGATAGAGAGACACCATTTTTGGAGATCAAAGCCACCCTACCCCAACATGTTCTGAAAAGCCTGCTGCTACCTCGATGAGGGTTGGAAGATGACTCCTAGGTTTATGATCTCTTATTGCAGCAAATTAGTTCTGTGGCCTTCATTTTTTTTCTTTTGTTGGTAGATGTTGCTGTATGATACTGAGAGATGAGTATGTTGATCTGAAATTTTTCTCTAATTTTGTCAGTGTCAAGAAAGAGGGAAACATAACCGTTTCAAAAGTTTCTTAGTTTGTCATGAAATTATATTTAATATACTTATACTGTTGTTTTGTTCACAAAACAAACAAGATAAGTTCTGTCCACTCTGGGGCTTTGCTTTTATGATCTCTTAGTGCAGGCATTAGCTTTCCTGCACTGCTTTGGCTGTCCTTGATTACAGATATCTCCTTATGGTACTGAGTTCGGTCTTTGTTGGTCTAACATTTGTTGAGTTTTTATTTTCAGTTTAGAGAGAGGGAACTGTAGACATTTAAAATTATATGGCTGTCTTGGAATTAGATTCAAGCTACTGAAATTTGTTTCTGTTGTTTTGTTTCTTATGTTCCAAAATCTTTGTGGTTGATGAGATTATCTCAGTAAGACATCCCAAATTGCTAGGTCTTTTTTCCTCAGTTTCAAGCGTGTTTGCAGTTTTTCAAGGAATAAACAATTAAAATATGAAAACATGAGACATACTGATAAGGTTTGGCATTAATGCCATTTGTGCCTTGGGCCTTGTTCATATCTATTCTTTCAATATAGAAGAAATTGAAAACACCAAAAATAAGCATCGGTGTGCAGAAATGTTTATTGGTACAGAGAAATATACCATATAATTGCACCACTCTATAGTACCAGGTATTGACTTTGATTTGGGAGCTGATGTGCCACATAATAAGCTCATTAGGAACCATAGTAACATTTGATGTTTCCTGTTTCTACATGATGAGACCATAATTTTGTTTCAACTTTTGTCACTTATATTAAAAAAATAAATAGAAAAAAATAGAAGTTACATTTGAGGATTCTCTGCTTTGGTGTGTGATAAAATAAACTTGAAACCCGAATGTTAGAACCAAACTCATTATATATATATCAGGGACAGCAATCCCAGGAGGCTGGTCGGTAATCAGTGATCACTGTCTTATACTTCTCTGGCACAGCTGGTGACATGCTACAACCAGTGAAACTAATAAGTCTGAATCATAGAATTTTCTGAAATTGATGCACCATATATAGATAGGAGTTTCCTGTTTCAATGCAGAAATCTGAAAGAAATTTATTTTTTTCATGGTTGCTACAAACTCTTTATTATTCATATGTAGGGTTGACCAAAAACTGATTCAGCCAGAAAAACAATCTGACCCTACCCTGTTAGGCTCAGTTCAGGTCACAGGATCTTCAATATGTGTTGGATATGGGTCGATTCTTCCTGATGTTTTTCTCAAACAAGTTGGGAACTGTTTGATGCTATATATTATATCTCTATATCTATTGCAGCATCTGTAATTAACCATGAGGAAGGACTCTTTTATGTATGCATTTGCTTATGTCATAGCTATCTTCTTGCTAGGACCTTCATTCTCTTAATGGAGCAGGTGGAGCCTCATTTTTGCTCTCAAAAAGAAAAAGGGAACATCCTCTCAGAAAAACAAGGGGTACATCATAGCTACAATAGCTTATTAGGAATAAGGATTATTGTACTTACATTTATTAGTAAAGGATAATTTTGCTTTTTCTTCTGTTTAATCAGAAATCTGTCACCAACATGCCCATGTTTGCAAATATATGAATATGTCATATAGAATATTGTGAATAGGTGGTAGAGCTACAAATATATACATATTTTTTTACCTGGGTAGGATGACCAAAATGTTATTTGCACTATATATGTTCTTAACTCCTAGCTATGAGAAGCAATCAAGCATCAAGGCACAAGGTATAAAAAGCAAGAAACTCCATAAATTGCAAGTGATAATTAAAATTGTACATTTCGCTAGAGCTCATATTGAACTTGTGCTTCAAATGTTACATAGAATTCAGGTGGATTCAGTATTTTGTAAAATAATTTCAACATTTTAAGTTGTTGTTTTCATATTAATATCATTAAATTGCCTTTATATTTAAGTGAATATTTAATGGTAAAATTAAAGCACAAAGAGAATGCAAGTTCTTCACTCTTTTTGAGAGAGAAAGGTGCGAGGCTCCACTTTCTTCATTGAGAAAATGAAGGGAGATACACAAGCACCCTTGCCAGAAAATAAGGTGAAGGAGAAGAGAGAGATTGCACTGGCGCAAACAAAGAAAGCAAAGTAAATGATAGAAAGATGGATAATCCATGAGTCCAATGATCCTAGGGGATTGCTTGGTTAGAAGGATTGAGAGTCTGGAATCGAAATGAGAACGGGTGACTTCTATTCCAATTGTTTAGTTGGAAAGAATCCTATTCCGATTCTGATTTTGGGGTGGAATGGAAATGAGCCAATTTATCTAGAACTCAATCTCCACTCTCCCTTATAGATTCGGATTTTTATTCCCATTTCGATTCCAATTCTGATTTCAGTCATGAACCAAATGCTTCGGGGGATTGGGCCTTTCCAATTTCGATTCCAATCCATCTCGATTTTCATTTCAATTTAGATTCTGGTCACGAACCAAGCATTCCCATAGAGTTCAATTGTTGAAAGCCAGATCATTAATATTGGATTTCGAGTGCTTGCTAAGATGTGTAAAGGAGATGGTAGTTCAAAGAACATTCTACCAGATGTTGCTAAGGAAGATTCAGTTATTTTCTTTTTGTCACATTTTTGACCTGAGATCGTAAGTTTGGGATCATGACAATCACCGTATACTTATGGAGAACTCTCCTCATAAGTATGTATAAGTATGTAAGGCATCTCTTTACAATATCATAAAGCAAACACCAGAATTAATTTGAATAACCAAAATTCAAAATTCAATTAATAAATCCAACTAATGAATATATTTAAAAGTCTTTGCACAAAATAAATCATTTTTTCTTTCTATGATATTTAGACCAGCCTACTCAAAAGATAGCCCTGGACAATTATAAAACAGGCCAAATCTAGCTTATGATTCTATATTTTTGATGGTTGGGCAATGAATCTAATAGGATTTTAGGTCTAACCATCAAAAAAAGCCCAAAATGGTATCACCTCTTGCCAAGAATTTAATTCCATAACTCATGTTATGGAAAAACAATTTGTAGGCGTAACATTATTTTATCACTTAATTTGGTTTCACTTCCAAGCATGTTACTCATTTCTTTTATTTGGAATCTCTTTCATGCATCTTTGACCTAATTGGAAAGTTAGATTTTAATCTATGAGATGATTAAAAATGAGCAAGGCTGTATACAACTTAAAAGATTAAGATGTTAATCATGATTTGTACTATTAAAAATATCCAGAATTTGAAAAGTATCTATTTTAATAGTTTGTAACCAGCATGTAGAAGTAAAAATGGATAGTTCTCATTATGCTGGTATGTCAAAATATTTTTTTCTCATAAAATAAATAATTAAACATATTTTTGTAAAA
Organism: Elaeis guineensis; assembly: GCF_000442705.2. NCBI lineage: Eukaryota > Viridiplantae > Streptophyta > Magnoliopsida > Arecales > Arecaceae > Elaeis > Elaeis guineensis. The sequence goes on from NC_025996.2 coordinate 132,084,918, forward strand.
TAAATTATAAAAATACTTGGAAGTTAAAGTACTCATAAATTATATATTTAAATTGGATTTGATCCCCATAATGTTTAATCTTTGTGCCCTTGTCATGACTTCCTAAAGATTTTGAATTGGCATGGTGCTAAGCTCGCACCTAAATAATGTTTAATCTTTGTGATAACTATGAATGGCTACCACGGACTTTTGAATTAACATTGCATTTGACATAGTGGAACATTTATGATATGGTGGTCTTGCATCTCCATTGAATGACATGGATGCCCCTCCTCTTCCTCCCCTAGTTCCATCGTCCGTTGCATGACACCACAGCCAGCCAGCCCATCAAAGGAGGTGTTCTCGGATGAAGGTTGTATCTTTGGCGCAAAAAAGGAATTCACGTTCACATATAAAAATCAATCATCTAAAGAGAATAGATAAATATGAGTAGGGATGGCAATAGATTGGATATTGGTCAAATCGGCTCGTATTCGTATCCGTTCTATAAATAAAAATTTCATATCCATGCATATCTTATACTCACCTCGGGTTGAATCGGATCAGATCAAGTAAAAATATGGATCAGATTGGATTCGATTTATGAGAGAGACTGATCGGATCGATAAGATATCTCCACGGGGATGCTCCAACGGTGAGATGGGAAGAAGGGTGAGAAACAGTTTGTTTCACCGCTCTCCTCCAATCCTCAAAATCCAAAAGCTCTCTCAAGACCGTACCCTTCCCTCTCCACGATCCTCTGCTGCTCACCCACCGGCTGTTGCGACCGGGGCAAACGCTGTCCCACTCGGTGTCCTCGCTGACAAGCAACTCCCACTCGGTGTTCCCACTGACACCACCATCCTGGAGCATGGATTTACCCAGCCAAGCATCCTAGGTCCTCCATTCCCACAAGGAACAACTGCCTACCAACCTCCTGACCCACTACAGAGGTCAACAACGGCATGCTACCCAAGGAAAAAATATTCGTTGGATGATACCATGTCATATGTGCCACAAATCGATACGAATTTTTATATTTCATCGGTTCTAGTATATTTTAGGATGCATTTGGTTAGTCATTTAAAAAAATATTTTTTTTTTATTTTTAAATTTTTAAAAAATAAAAATTAAAAAATAATATTTAGTAATACTATAAAAAATAAAAAATTAAAATTAAAATAATTATTTTTTATATAAGATAAAATTTTTTTACTTTCCAAACTTACTTTTCTGCTATTTTTGTTTCATCACATCTAAAATGCTAAATCAAAAATAAAGAGTCCGAACTCTTCTCTCTCATCGACCTCTTCACCTCCCCATCCCTTTCTCCCTTCTTTTTCGAATATTTCTCTCTCATTGAGCTCTTCATCTGCCATCTCCAAATATTAAAGTCATCCCCAAATATTATTTTTTACTTTATAGCAATGTAGTCACCTAACATATTTTTTATTTTTTTACTTTTATTCCGTAGTAAAAATAAAAAAATAAAAAATATTTTTTAAAATCAAAAATTTAAAATTGAAAAGTGTAACCAAAGGTATTCTTACTGGTTTCTATGAATGATATCTATATTATCTTTTTATATTTCACTTATTTTTAATTTTTTATTAATTTATTGTAAATATGGCATGATACTACCGTTGCAACGGATATTTTCTCCTACCCAAGGAACAACGAGCAACGCTTTCCAGAGGATAGGTACGCCGTTCACCCCCCAAACACATAGCTCCCCACCACGCGGCGTCGAAACCATACGATTATCGCTTCCACAAGCACCGTCAAAGAACGGCGGACCGCCTCCAACCTACTTTCTCACGTCCTGCAACCTCCGGCGACATGAAGCTGCTCTCAGATACGGGCAGCAACACAACCACTCCACTTTGCACGGAAACCATGCCAGAGACCTTGGCAACAACCATGGCGCAAAGCGAAATCCTAGCAAGCAACCTAGAAGGTATCATCCCCAACCCTTTAGAGTCGAACTTTGCTTTCGCTGTGGAGAAAAAGGCCACTACAAGAGCTCCTGCCGGAACCCTATTCAGTGATTCCGATGCAAGCGCTTCCGGCACCACTCTCGTTCATCCATCGAGGGCGCTCACGATCATCAGCCGGCCATAGCCATCCAACTCACATGGAGCCAGTGTCCCCGGTGGCTGGAGCTTCATCCGTGAAGCGAGCTGCCATGGCGTTTGTCCCGGCCTCTTCCAGCATGCTCGAAACTTCTCGTTGTCTGGAAAGAGTGGCGCTCGTTGAAGCTTTTGGACGACCGATCGAGGAAGATGATGTCCAGAGCGCCCTCGTCCGCATGTCTAGAATATCGGGCTCCTGGACTATCAGGAAGCTCTTCGACCCCAGCATGTTCTTCATAGCTTGTCCATCTAGGGTGGTTGTGCATCAACTAATGGCAGATGATCGTATCAAGGGCGATGGATTTAGACTCCAGGTAAGTCACTGGGACCAGTATAAGTGAGGCCTTCCCCACAAACTCAAGTTGAAGGTATGTGCAATCCTCTCAATCTCCCTCTCATATATGCTGGAATGCGGAAGCAGTAACAGCCATGGTTTCGAGTTTTGGTACCCCACACCGAGCTAGCAAGTGCTGTCTACACTGGGAGGACCTCACCAGATTTGATATCCAGTTCTTTTACGAAGAAATAGAAGATGTCTCGGAATCTATTGATGTCACCGTTGGGCCGTTCATTTATAATGTGCGGATTCGTATTAACTATGTCTCCGAACGGATCCCTCTAGGAGAATTCTCCAAAAGCGAAGAGCCCGATGACAGCAACGAAGATTGGGAGTCTTGGTCAGGCCAAGATAGAAGCAAGGAACTGGAAAGAAACAATCTACTCAGAGGACTCCACATCAAGCCAGAGGCCGACTCGAACGAGGCATATTCGGGATAGGGGTCTAACAACTCCTTCAGCAATTCGGTACTCCACCGTCTCCCAACCTAATGCATTACCTCCTTGGTTCGAAATCTAGTCTTCAATGCGACGTTTCTGGCGATACCTTCGGGACCGTCCGTCTTTCTCCGGCTAGTCTGGGAGCAACAACCCCGATCCCAGTCAAATTTGAATTCAAATTTCAAAAGAGCTCAACTCTCTCTCCTTCGTGGGCCAGATTTTTCGGACATCAATCGTTACCCCACTGAAAGTTCTTTTGACTTTCCCGGTGCCTACTGTCATAGCCCTAGCTCACCTAGTCAACGGTTAGTTCCGGTCCCTAAAGTTTCTGCCTGTTCCCCGCTTAGGATTGAGGAGCTATTTTCCTAAATAATACCAAAAAAAAAAAAATTACAAAAATAATTTAAAATCTAATTTTTTTATCAAAATAATACAAAAAAAAAAAAACGTCATTTTGAATGGTATTTTTTCTCCTTCTACATCACCCTTGTTTTCCACGATGACATCATCTCAAAAAATAAAATAAAATACCATTTAAAATGGCGTTTCTAAAAACATCATTTTAAATGGCATTTTTACAAACGTCATTTTGCCTGACATTTTTAAAAACGATATTCAAAATGGCATTTTTAAAAACGCCATTCAAAATGGCGTTTTCTATTTTTTCCATAAAAAAAAAAGAAAAAAATCGGAAAAGAATGGAAAAAAATAATTTTTAAAATTTTAAATTAATAAATAAATTAAAATTTTAATTTTGATTGAAATTTAAAATATAAAAATTTGAATTTGTAATTCAAATAAAAAAATAATTTTAGATTTTTTTTTTTCAAATTTTTTTTAAAAAAATGTCTAAAAAAATCTTAAGAAATTAAAAAATTAAAAATATCATAGAAAAAGAAAAAAAAGAGAAAAAAATATGAAAAAAATAAAAAATTTAAATTTAATTGAAAAACATCATTTCAAATGTTTGTCAAAAAAATTTTAAAAAAAAAATTTAAAAAATAAAAAGTACCATTAAAAAATAAAAATTTTTAAAAAATCGAAAAGAAATAAGAATTATAATTTAAAATTTAAAAAAAATAAAATTTTTAAGATTAATTGAAATAAAAATATTATTTCAAATTACTTTCTCAAATTAAAATTAATTTATTTAAAAAATATTCAAAAAAAATAAAAAAAATAGTCTAAAAAAATTTCATAAAAATAGAAAGAAATGTAAAAAAAAATAGAAAAATTATATAATTATAAATTTGACTTAAAAAATTTAATTTGAATTAAATTTTGATAAAAAAATAAATGCATAAAAAAGTGAAAAAATGAGAAAAAATGTGGAAAAAAAATTTATAAATTGAACTTTAAAAAAAATAAAAATTTTAAATTTAATTCAAATAAAAAATATCATTTGAAATTACGTTGTCCATTTCAAATTATTTTTTAAAAAAATTATCTCAAGAAAAGAAAAAAATATTGTAAAAAAATAAAAAATACCCTAAAAAAGAAAAAATATAGAATTAAAAAAAAATAGAAATTGTAATTCTAATTAAAAAATAAAATTTATAATTTTTAAATTTTAAAAATAAAAATTATAATTATAATTGAAATAAAAAATATCATGTTAAATAATTAAATTAATTTAAACATAATTGTTTAAAAAATATTTTAAATAAAGAAAAAGAATACGTAATAGAATGCTAAAAAGATAAAAATGAAAGAAAACTGAAATTATAATTTCAAATGATAAAAATTTTAAAATAAATTTAAAAAATATCATAAAAAAATAAATAAATAAATAGTAATAAAATAGAAAATATAATTATAAATTAAAAAAATAATTTTAATTTAAATTAAAAATTATCATTTAAATTATTATCCTCATTATTTAATTAAATTTATTTATTAAAAAATTAAAAAAAAAATAATTAAAAAAATTAAAAAAAATTAAAAAAACTAAAAAAAAAGGAGAAAACGCCAAAGAGAATGGCATTTTCTCCTCCCCCCAACCCCTTCTTCTCTCTTTCTCCCTTCTCCCTCTTCTGCTTCTCCCTTCTCCCTTCTCCCTCTTCTCCGGCGTCTCTCCGGTGGCACGGCGGCACGACGGTGAGCTCTCGATAGCGGTGAGCTCTTCCCGCCTCTCTCCCCCTTTTCCTCTCTCTCTCTCCCTCTTCTCCTCTCTCTCTTTTCCCATTTCTCTCATGCCGGCGGTGGGCCGCGCGTCCCGACGGCGGGCCGCGCGTCCCGACGGCGGGCCGTGCGCCCTGGTGATGGGTCCCGCACCCTGGTGATGGGTCCCGGCCCCCTCCTTTCCCTCTTCCTCTCTCTCTCTTCCTCTCTCTCCCTTTTCCTTGGCCGCTGGCCACAGACGGCCGGTGGTGGGCCCCGGCCCCCTCCTCTCCCTCTTCCTCTCTCTCTCTTCCTCTCTCTCCCTTTTCCTTGGCCGCTGGCCACAGACGGCCGACGGCGGGCCGCGTGCCCCGACGGCGGGCCCCAGCCCCGTCCTCTCCCTCTTCCTCTCTCTCTCTTCCTCTCTCTCTCTCCCTTTTCCTTTGCCGCCGGCCACAGACGGCCGGCGGTGGGCCGCGCGCCCCAACGACGGGCCCCGCATCCCGATGGTGGGCCCCGACCTCCTCCTCTCTCTCTCTTCCTCTCTCTCTCCCTTCTCCTTGGCTGCCGGCCACAGACGGTCGGCGGCGGGCCGCGCGTCCCTACGGTGGGCCCCGACCCCCTCCTCTCCCTCTTCCTCTCTCTCTTTTCCTTGGCCGCCGGCCACAGACGGCCGGTGGCGGGCCGCGCGCCCCGACGGCGGGCCCCGCGTCCCGACGGTGGGCCCCGACCCCGCGTCCCGATGGTGGGCCCCGACCCCCTCCTCTCTCTCTTCCTCTCCCTCTCTTCCTCTCTCTCTCCCTTCTACTTGGCCGCCGACCACAGACGGCCGGCGGCGGGCCCCGCATCCCGACGGTGGGCCCTGGCCCCCTCCTCTCTCTTCCTCTCTCTCTCTTCCTCTCTCTCTCCCTTCTCCTTGGCCGCCAGCCACAAACGGCCGACGGTGGGCCGCGCGCCTCGACGGCGGGCCCCGCATCCCGACGGTGGGCCCCGGCCCCGGCCCCCTCCTCTCCCTCTTCCTCTCTCTCTCTCTCCCTTTTCCTTGGCCGCCGGCCACAGACGGCCGGCGGCGGGCCACGCACCCCGACGGCGGGCCCCGCATGGCGATGGGATACGGCAGGTCTGATGCGATGGGCCGCGATGGCAGTGGGGCCCACGGGCTCCAGCGGTCACTTTATGATGGTTCTCGACGGCGGCTCCATGACAGCCCCGCGACGGCCCAGCGAATGGTCGTTTATTTCAATCTTTTTTTTATCTCATTAATTTTTTTTTTATTATTTTTATCTCATTAGATTCAGATGTATTTCAAATTTTTAAATATATTGTATTTCATGAAAATGTAGACCCGTCAATTGACCAATGTAGAATATTCTACGTTATCCATATAAAATATATATTAAATATATATTTTTGTATGGATATCGTAAAATATATACATTGGTCAATTGATTGTCCAGTTTGGACAGTTTGGGAATTGCATTTAATTCTATAGATAATTACATTATTCGAATGATATGCGGAGGATGCGAGAGAAGTTTCGGATAGTATTTTTCTTTAGTTCTCCTCACACATTTTGAGTCGTGTGGGGAGAACTAAGGAAAAATACTGCCGAAATTTCTTTCGGTCCTTTTTGCGTATCGTTTGATTAATGTAATTAATCTATAGAATTAATGCAATTTTCGAATGGGATAGGATCTATCTGTACCTATTTGTTGATGATATGGTGCATGTATCATATAAATCTTTTGAAATAATAAAATAATTAATAATATTAAATAATAGTGTTGATCTTTTTCATAGGTTTCTCTGAGAAAATGGCCAGTACTCGAGTTCGTATACTATTGTATTATGATGGCATAATACAGAATGATGAAACTGATGTACAGTATAGTCAATCGGATGATTAGAGTATCTTCATCATTATCACGTCAAGAATTATTGGATCATTTATACAGCAGTATTCCTGTAGACAAAGAAAAATATGAAATAAAATTGAAATGGAAATCTCCTAATCTGTCGGGACAGTTAATGCAGAGTAAATATATTTTGGTTCCAATTGATGACGATGAAGATGTCGAAGAAATGCTGACTTTTCCTTTGAAATATTCAGAATGTCGATTTTTAGAATTATATATTGAAAAGGAAGATGTACCAAGCTTTGGATACTATAATCGGCTTTTAACTCAAGCGGATAATAATGTTGGGCCTTCCTCACCTTTCATAACTCCTATGATGTAAACCGATAGTGTTGAGGCCGATTTTGCAGAACAACATTCCACTACTGCCGGTCCTAGTTGTCCAATTATTCCAAGTGCTATGGTGACTTCTCCTGTGTCTTCTGCTATGGTGACTTCTCTTTTGCTAGAAGTAGTGGTAAGTGCGGGAGACGATACTCATATAGAAAATGATGACTGGATAGTCGGTGGAATAAATTCTGATAGTCTGAATTTTTAGTCAGATAAAAATAGAGATGAAGACTGTTGGATGGATGAGGACAGTAGCAGTAATGATGATGATGATGAAGATGAGAATAATGATTCATGACTCAGGATTGAGTGTTTGGATGATCGTTATCGACATTTTCATATTGCGGATGATGCACCAGAGGAGATGGTGCAGCAGTATATTAGGGGTCAGGTGCTGCGGTTGTTAAGTGGTGTCCTGTTACCCGATACTTCATCGAATAAGATGAAGTTGATGTTTTTGCCATTATTAGAGGATTTAGACTTCGCTCGTCGACTCAGTTGGGGCAGTGCAGTACTAGCTTGCCTATACAGAACTATGTGTCGGGGTTCTTATACTGATCAAAGCGAGATTGGTGGTTATCTTGTATTATTACAGGTATGTGAATTAAAAATTTTTATTTTTAATATTTAATTATATTTTATATTGGATATATCATTTATTTAATTTTTGAAATTTACAGATTTGGGTATGGGAGCGTATGCCGACTATCAGTCCATTACGACGATAGTTGCTCGAGATGCCATCAGAGCAGCAGGATCCTGATGTTTCATTCAGATTAGACGGACCATTGGGATACAGGTATCGAAATATTATTTTTTTTATTTCAAATTTACTATTTTAAATTTATTTAATATTAATACATTGTGAAACAGATGGAACGTTGCATTCAACGTTCATCACGTATCGACGAGAGTGGCACGGGTTTATAGGTGCCAGTTGGATACATTAGTTGATACATCTAGACGGATAAATTTTGAATTTTTTATAAATATCATTTTACAGTATTCATAATCTATTAAAATTTTAGCTTACTAATTTTTTTTTATTTTAACTATATCAATTTTTGTGGGAGCCATATACAGATGGGATATTGGCTATACTGCCGCAGATGTGTACAGTTGGACACGACATATGGACTGCTAGGGTGCCACTTATTTGTTTTGATGTGGTAGAGTGGCATCTTTCCGATCGTGTCCTGCGGCAGTTTGGTCAGACTCAGGGCATCCCAGAGCAATTTGATACCAGCCAGGGACTTCATCATATTGATCGACGAGAGAGAGCTCGTATTGACTGGCGTATCAGACATGCAGAGTACATCGATATTTGGGATGCACGTCGAGATCACATTATTCATGGTGATCCTATTTTGAGAGGCCATTCATATACTGATGACTACATGGCTTGATTTTTTAGCATTACGGTGCGAGTCATTGGACAGTCTCAGTATGCAGTTTCTGGATACGAGGGCGAGAGTTCTACTGTGCGTCTTTTGGTAAGATTACAAAAATTACTTTATGTTATTTGTGTTATATTTTTATTTTATATTTTATACTATACTGAGTGTTTTATTTTTATTTTGTAGACTGATTCTATGTCGGATCTCGTGTTGGACGCTCGTCGTGCTTTATCTACGACTGATGAGGACGAGCGAATTCGGATACTGTGGGAGATAGAGAGAACAAGTTCTGGAACATTGATGGTGATTGGTGTTGATCCACATACCTGTGCGCCTTGATATGGAGCAGCTCCGATGCCAGATATGAGTTATACGCCGTCACCATATGTTTCACATATGCCATCACCGCATATTCTGTAGATGTCATCATTCGATGCTGCACAGATCCACCGCCTTTTGATCCACAGATGGCAGCACCTTCTTCTTCCTACATCCCCCAGATGACATCACCGGATACCAGTTGGCCACATGAGTATGATACTTTCTTTTCAGGTCCATCCGTGTATCCAGATGAGAGAGTTGAACGGATCTCTCAGTCCGTAGATGATCCGACAGCATCAGTTATTCTTGAGCAGCATGATCAGCAGATCTCCTCCACTAATATAGGGGAGGAGCCATCACAGCAGGAGCAGCCGGTGAGGACCTTCTTGAGAAGGTCCAAGCGACTACGGGCACCGCGACGTCCTTGTGAGACTTAGTCTTTGTTATATTTGTATTTAGTATTTTTTATATTTTTATTGTACTATTTTTTTTTGTACGTTTGACATTTTTATTCTATTTAATAATATTAAATATTGATTTTATTTTATATTATTTAATTTCAAGTGATTGGATATTATGATTTATGCATATGGATACACATACTCGAACGTGTCTCAGAACATTAGGAGAGAAAAGTTATGCTGAAAGGACTATAAAAATTATAACGTAAATAATAATATATCGAATGTTGCTCTTTGAATTGATTTTGATGGTTACAAAGTATTTGAGGGGATTACTAATGATTTTGATTTGAAAAAAGATTTATTGTATTTCAGGGGTAGAATCGTAATTTTATCAGATCTGATTGTCTCAAGAGCAAGAACAAAAGATGTGTAATCTATTGGAGGCAATTTCAATATTTTTGGAAGTGTATTTTGTAAGAAAAATAGGTTTATATTTTTGAGTCGACCCCATGAATCGACTCATGGCTAAAAGGGCTGAACGACATGCAAAATTTTTGGCTGCCACACTCTGTGAGTCGACTCCTTGACTTTCTTTCTGGTAATTTTTATTTTTTAAATTTATTTTTTTTGATATTTTTTTAAAAAAATTTAATTTTAAATGAGAAAAGTAAGTTGAAATGATTTTTTTTATTTCATTTAAAATTAGATTTTTTTTTAAATTCAAAATTATTTTTTATATTTTTTTACCGACCTTCTGACGTCGGTGGCCAACTAAAAAGAGGGAGAGAGAGAGGAAGAGGGAGAGAGAGGAGGCAGCTCACCGCCGGAGAGACGCCGAAGAAGGGAGAAGAGGGAGGAGGGAGAAGGGAGAAGGGAGAAGAGGGAGAAGGAGAGAAGAAGGGGGGAAAGGAGAAAATGCCATTCCCTTCGGCATTTTCTTTTTTTTCTCTTTTTCTTTTTTTTAATTTTTTTTAATTTTTTTCATAATTTATTTAATTATTTTTTTTTGATTTTTTAATAAATAAATTTTAAATTTTTTAATGAGGATAGTAATTTGAATGATAATTTTTAATTTAAATTAAAGTTAAATTTTTTTTTAATTTATAATTATAATTTCTTTTTTATTACCATTTTTTTTCTTTTATTTACTTCTTTTATGAATTTTTTTTTAAATTTAATTTATAATTTTTATAATTTGAAATTATAATTTTAGTTTTCTTCTATTTTTATTTTTTTGACATTCTATTACGTATTTTTTTTATTTAAAATATTTTTAAAAAAATTATATTTAAATTAATTTAGTTATTTAAAATATTATTTTTTATTTCAATTACAATTATAATTTTTATTTCTTAAAATTAAAAATTAAAAATTTTATTTTTCAATTAGAATTATAATTTCTATTTTTTTTCAATTCTATTTTTTCCTTTTTTTTCTTTTTTAGGGTATTTTTTATTTTTTTACAATATTTTTTTTCTTTTTTTGAGATATTTTTTTAAAAAATATTTTGAAATGGACAACATAATTTGAAATTATATTTTTTATTTGAATTAAAGTTAAAATTATTATTTTTTTAAATATTTAATTTATAAATTTCTTTTTTTCACATTTTTTCCTCATTTCTTCACTTTTTTATGCATTTATTTTTTTATCAAATTTTACTTCAAATTAAAATTTTAATTTTTTTATTCAAATTTACAATTATATTATTTTTTTTATTTTTTTTCATTTTTTTCTGTTTTTATGAAATTTTTTTAGGCTATTTTTTTTATTTATTTCAAATATTTTTTAAATAAATTAATTTTAATTTGAGAAAGTAATTTGAATGATATTTTTATTTTAATTAATTTTAAAAAATTTATTTCTTTTAAATTTCAAATTATAATTCTTATTTTTCTCAATTTTTTTAAATTTTTGATTTTTTAATGGCACTTCTTATTTTTTTTAAAATTTTTTTAGACATTTTTTTAAAAAAAATTGAAAAAAAAATATCTAAAATTATTTTTTTATTTGAATTACAAATTCAAATTTTTATATTTTAAATTTCAATTAAAATTAAAATTTTAATTTATTTATTAATTTAAAATTTTAAAAATTATTTTTTTCTATTCTTTCTCGATTTTTTTTTTGTGGAAAAAATAGAAAACGTCATTTAAAATGCCATCGTGGAAAAAAGAAGTGACGTGGAAGGGAAAAAAATGTAATTCAAAATGATATTTTTTTTAATATTATTTTGATAAAAAAATTAGATTTTGAATTATTTTTATAAATAATTTTTTTTTTTTGTATTATTTAAAAAAAGAGCTCTGGGATTGAGCCTGTGTCTCTGGCTCTTTGCTCCTCGGCCTCTTTTTCTGCCTGGTCTAATGGTACAGCTACTATCCTTAGCCTTTTCAGCATCTTCAATGACGCTACTCTTTTTGCCGATTACCCAAATCTTTTCATCCCATCCCGTATCCTGGTTTCCGCCTTATACTCCACATTTTCGGGTGTCTTGTCCGCACTTTCAAATTCAAATGTCCTGACCAATGGCTCTTCTCCTGTGGGAATTCTAATATCTTCGGCGCCGTTTTCTCAAAAAACCTGCTGAAGCCAAGCCCATCTTTCTCCTTTCTAAACTCTGACACCACTGTTCTCCCGCCTCCAAGCTCACCCCTGAATACTGGTACCCCAACCTTTAACTCCTCAGTGTCTTCATGCTATACCATCCCTGTATCCAAAGTGCTTCGGTCTATCCTTCATGAGCTGCAACCTCCTAAACTGTCTGCTGCTCCAGTTTCTATCCAAAGCCCTGTTTCCTCCACCAGACGAAGCGCTAGGATCCGGTTGAAGAAGCTCAAATCACTGGGGATCGCGGAGCAAAATCTGAGGGAGGACGACTTGCTCTTCATTAACTCCCTTACAGCTGGTGACATTGCGAGGTTGGGACACAGATGTGGATTCATATTCCCGCAAAACAATGAACATTTTAGAGTTGCAGCGCTGCATAACTTACAAGGAGTTTACTTCAGCAAACTATGCTCCCTAATACAAAAGCTCTGAGTTGCAATATTTCGTTTCCAGCTGATCATCTGAAAAATGCCTGAACTTAGGGAAGACCTTCATTCTGTTTCCCTGTCGCCAAAGCGGTTCTCTATAATTTTTTTAGTTTCTGGAAGTTAATCTAGTTCATGGATCATTTATAGATTATGGTCCCATAGACTATGTCACCTCGGGTGGCCTCTGACATTTTGTATACCTTTTCTGTCATAAAGATTTTGTACTGGAATGTGAGAGGACTCGGTCTTCCATCTAAACGCCGCTTGGTTAGGCGAACTATTAAAGACTCTGCTTGTAACGTCTTTGTCTTCAAGAGACAAAACTGGCCCAGCTCGATCGTAAACAGTTGATTTCCATCTGCGGGGAAAGGTTTGATGCTTCTCAAGTTCTAAATGCAAACGATACCTCTGGGGGTCTTTTAACTGCATGGGATCCGAGTTCAGTTGATGGAAGACCTTTTCACTTCGGTAAATTCCCTATCAGCACCGAATTTCGATCTTACACCAACCTGGTGAGAAGCGTGATCACTAATGTCTACGGACCTCACGATTACAATGATCGTAAATCTTTCTTTGCCGAGCTAGAAGTCCTCAGTTGTTTCATCATAGATCCATGGGCTATTGTGGGACATTCAATATTACAAGATTCTCTTCTGAAAGGTTGGGTGCCCCTGCAAGTCTTAAAAAGAGTTTGGAGTTTAACTCATTCATTAATTCTTTAGCTTTGCTGGAAATCAGTTCATCTTCTCGCAAGTTCACCTGGTCAAACTTTAGGGATCATGCTATATAGCCTTGCTAAGCTGGATAGAAGCTTTGTCACGATGTCTTGGCAGAACTCATTCCCACTCACTGAACTCATTCCTCTTGTTCCCACAACATCAGATCATGTTCCACTTCTGTTATCCACTACTCTGTCAACAAGGGACAGCACAAATGCCAGAAGACCTTTTCGTTTTAAAAACCTATGGTACTCGTGTGAAGGCATGGATGGACTCATCAGGTCATGGTGGTCGGACGCTCCCAGATTTGAAGATGGGGCTACTAACATGGTTCTTCATCTTCGCTATGTTAGGACAAAGTTGAGGAATTGGAGTAAACAAACTGTTGGTAATGTTATACTTAGAAAAACTGCTATCACTAATCAAATCAATGATCTGGATTTACTAGAAGCATCAAGGACTCTTACTGATACCGAGAGAATGGAGAGAACGAGCCTCAAACTACAGCTTGATTCACTATTGCAACAGGAAGAACTGTCCTAGAAACAATGATCTCAGATTCCGTGGCAACGAGAAGATAGAAATACAAAATTCTTCCATATTTGTATTTGTTGCAGCCAATCCCCTAAGTATCTGACGTCGGTGAAGAGTTATCTGCAAAAGGAAGTCCATTGGCCAAAATTGTGTCTGGCGAGGACCCTTTGATGCCCAAATTAGTGGAGAGTGGCCGAACAGTAAGTTGAATATAGAAAGTGGTAAAGTGTTTGCCAGTGCCTTACCAACACTGTTTATCTACTTCTTTTTTATAGATGAATTGTTGGTAACCATTTGTAGTGGTTAAGCATATTGATTCCACTTATTTCGGTACTATGTGATCGTTCGGTGGGCAGTTAATTCTCACTAATAGTTGTGGTATATAGTTGTTATGCGTTTTATGCACTGACGGTTTTTGATATGCCGACTTTATGTCGGTAAGTATAGTGCACCGATCGTACGTCAGTACTATTGATATTCTGATTGACTATCGGTTGGTAACTCCGATATATCGACTGATCAATAGTTATGTAGTTGATCAAGTCGTTATATCATATATGTCAGGAAAGTCGATCGAATGTTATCGACAGTCGATCGGCTTGCTGGTTAATAGTCAACTATTTATTTCTTGGAGTCGATAGAAAATCGGATATTGAGACCCGTAGAAGCTGTAGTTGAATCGGACTTCCTTTAGCAACTTGGCTTTGACAATCCATCGTCTGTCACCGACCCATAATTGGGATGACCGATAATAAATTGAAAAACTGATATTAAATCAGGGGAGAGCATATTCGATTGCCCCAATAGTTACCCCCCACTCTCAAGTCCAAAGTGGTCCGTCACGTGACTTGACATATGGTCTGACACGTTGGACGATGAGAGTTATCACGTATTATCTCAAGCTTCGATTCTGCAGTCGATTCGACTGCAGGTATTAATGATTTTCTCAAAAACTGAATAGTCTCTAGTTGTTTCGTTGGTTGTGCGATCATCATCAGCACGTCTAGTCGGAAGGATGGTTATTAATGCTGTAGACGATTTAGTGGCTGAAAATCCAATCGATTTGATTCTGACCAATCAATTGCCATCATGTGTCCAATCGTTATTGGCTCCTGATTGCTCATGCGGATAGTGCTGACGTATCTTGATCAAGCAGTAGGTGCGTCAAAAGATCCGAATAATAGTCGATCCGAATGTTGCCATGTATCAAAATCTAGGACTCTTACTGATATCGAGAGAATGGAGAGAACAAGCCTCAAAACACAGCTTGATTCACTATTGCAACAGGAAGAACTGTCCTGGAAACAACGATCTCGGATTTCATGGCTACGAGAAGATGATAAAAATACAAAATTCTTTCATATTTGTATTTGTTGCAGCCAATCTCCTGGAGCACTTGATGCCGGTGAAGAGTTATCTGCAAAAGGAAGTCCATTTGGTCAAAATTGTGTCTGGCGAGGACCCTCTGCTGCTAAATTAGTGGAGAGTGGGCGAATAGTAAGTTGAATATAGAAAGTCGCAAAGTGTTTGCCCAGAAATGCCTTACCAACACTGTTCATTTACCTTCTTTTTATAGATGAATTGTTGGTAATCGTTTGTAGTGGATAGGCATGTAGATCTCGCTTATTTCGGTACTATGTGATCGTTGGGTGGGCAGTTAATGCTTACTGATAGTTGTGGTATGTAGTTGTTACGTACTTTATGCGCTGGCAGTTTTTGATATACTGACTTTATATCGGTAAGCATGGCGCACCAACCGTATGTCGGTGCTATGGATATTCCGACTGACCATCGATCGGTAATTCTGATATATCGACTAATCAATAATTATGCAATTGATCAAGTCGTTATGTCATATCTGTTAGAAAAGTCGATTGAATGTTACCGACAGTCAGTTGGCTTGCTAGTTAATAATCGGCTATTTGTTTCCTGATGCTGATAGAAAATCGGATGTTGAGACCTGTAGAAGCTGTAGTCGAATCGAACTTCCTTTAGCGGCTTGGCTTTGACTGTCCATCGTCTGTCACTAACCCATAATTGGGATGACCGACAATAAATCGAAAAGCTGATATTAAATTGGAGGAGAGCAGATTCAATTACCCCAACAATTGCCCTCCACTCCCAAGTCCAAGGTGGCCCGTTATGTAACTTGACACATGGCCTGACGTTGGACGATAGGAGTTATCACGTGTCTTCTCGAGCCTCGATTATGCGGTCGATTCGGCTGCAGGTATTAATGATTCTCTCGAAAACTGAATAGTCTCTAGTTGTTTCGATGGTCATGCGATCATCATCAGCACGTCTAGTCAGAGGGATGGTTATTAATGCTGTAGTCAATTTAGTGGCTGAAAATCTAATCAATTTGATTCTGACCAATCGGTTGCCATCACGTGTCCAATCGTTATTGCCTACTGACCGCTCATGTGGATAGCGCTAGCATATCTCGATCAGGCAGTAGGAGCATCAAAAGATCCGAATAATAGTCGATCTGAATGTTGCCATGTGTCAAAATCTGGGACAACTTCGATTTGATTGGGTTCATCTCGACCGTCGAAGGGTCCCATATATATGAGGTTGTTTTTCTCCCTTTAAATCTTCTATCATTTTATCCATCATTCTCTTGCAACCGAGAGCTGCTCTATGAGTGTTAAGAGCTTTAGGGGTTTAGGAATCCCCTTCTTCTTTTTGTTATTGTGGTTTTCAGGGCATCTCTTAGTTTTCAGATTAGGCTTTCTTCTTCCCTTCACTTCTTCCACTCTTTGCTCTTTTTTGATTTCCTTTTCTGCCATTATTAATGATAAGTAATAGTAGAAAGGGTAAAGCTAAAGTTAGGGATGGAGAAGATAGAGCTCCTAATCCTTCTCAGGGTAGTCGATCGATTGGTTCGGTTGGTGATTCCCTTTCGAGATCGGCAGTAGAGGTTTCCTATCTGACTGACTCCGCAATCATCCATCTTCGGAAGCAGTATCGCATCTCGGAGTGATTTCAGTTGTTTGCAGCTGGTCCGGATGGTTGGATGATTTTTTCTCCTTTAGATCAGATCATTTTTTATGTTGAAAATCTTCGGTATGGCCTTCATTTCCCTATTTCGGAGTTCATTCGGAATGTATTAAACTACTACCGACTCTATCCAGCTTAGCTTGTGTCGAATTTTATTTGGCTCCTTGTTATCTTTGCCTTATTGTGCCATATGGTCCCGACCATGCTTCAGATTTTTTTCTTCCGACCCTTCTTCATCCTTCATTCCCACCTGAAGATCGAGGATTGGTGGTTCTTTTCTCCGAAGAAAGGTCTGTCTTACATCATCGATCTTCTTTCTTCCATTCATAATTGGAAGACATAATTTTTTTTTATTTCTTCTTCCTTACCCTAAGGCTTTCCTTCTACCTAAGGGAGTTCGGATAAAAGTCTGAATGAGAATAGTCGGGTTGACGCCACCGACAGAGAAGACTTCTTCCATCTAAAAGACATAGAAGTTCCTCCACAGAAGGAACTATTGATGGAGTGGGTTCTCTACGATGTCGGACTTGGTTCGGCATTCATCATAGGTGTAGCATAATATTGCTCTTTAGTTTCTTACTTTCATCTAACTTTAAATTTTAACCAAATTATTTTATTTTCTGCTTGCAGCTATGTGACCTTCGGTGCAAGTTTCGATGGTTGATATCCGACAATTCTCCACCAAGAAGAGGCTCGCTATCAGTGTGGGGCCGCCTTGAACATCAAAGAAAAGTTGGTCCGATATACCATCAGCAGCAGTGAGCTAGACCGACATTCCGTTGGTCGTCATTCTTGAAACTCACTCAGGCAATTGTTGCATTATCGACCCTAGTGATTCTTCCACCAGTGGAAGTCCCTATGGTAGCTGAGGAGCCGAGCGACCATGATGATGTCATGGTCGCCAAAGTGCCAACCACCAATGTGGAGCTGACAGTATCTCAGGCTACTCCAATGTCCGAATTGGGATCGACCAATGAGGGGTCGACTGTATCTCGGATGCCTCTCATGCCCGAATAAATGTCGGCTCCAATTGAGCAGCCATCAATGCAGAGGCAAGGGAAGGCACCTGCGACCTCTACTGGCAGTGAAGCTTCGACGGACTCCATGGAGCTTTTCAATATTTGGATTCCCATTTGTGAGTCGGCCTTGATGAACCCAAGGTTGGCCAAATGGCTTGTCGAAGCTGCACTCCTCCCGACCGATAAGGAGAACAAAAAAAATCGGACAGTGGTTGAGATGTTTTTATCCTTTTATCCGATGATCCTCAGTGTAAGTCAATATTTTACTTTCTGACTATTTTTCTTCCATTTGCTTAACTTGTTTTCTTCTTCTTTTCAGTTCGTGCATGACATCTCAGCACTGAAAAAAGGGTATTAGTCAATCGCGAACTTTCGTTGGGCTTGGGCTGACAAAGTTTTGATCATGAATGCCAAGAAGGCTGCTATTCTTGAACGTCTCCAGACAGCGACTGAGTGAGAGAAAACAGCAGCAGAGCGAGAGAAAAAGCAAGAAGAGGAGGTCTTCTGCATGAAGGCCGAGTTGGAGTCGGCCCACGTTGAATTAGAGTCGCACGGTAGATCATCAAGTCTCAAGAGTCTCAGATCAAAAAGACAAAGCATAAGGTCAATCGGCTCTGGAAGAAACGTGATGGCTGCATTAAAGAATTAGAGGAAGAACAGAGGAAGCATCGAGCCATCGAAGCAAAATTGGCATTGGCCGATGCAGAGTGGGCTTCCACAAAGGAGGAGGCAAAGTCGGCTCAAGAGACTCTTAGTCGGACACAGGAGCAAGCCATTGAAGATGACAAGAACTCAGAGGATTTCAAGAATAAGATCCTCGAGGGTGGTAGCACATCTTACTGGGTCGGCTATAAGGATGGCAGGGATGCAGTCGAGAAGTTTTACCTAGACTTGAACTTGAGCTGCATCACCATTTCGACAGCTGAAGAAGGGGCAGAAGAAGAGCAGATCGAAGGAGCAGCTGCTCCAATTGAAGAAGCTACACTGACTTTTATGGAGCCCATCCTAACTGCTGAGGAAGTCGCACCAGTGTCGGTTGAAAGTAGAGTCGGCCACTGTTGAAGGCCAGAAGACTGGAGCTACGGTAGCTACCGACACAGTGGAGGAAGAGACCGACTAGTGATCGACGTAGATGTGATAGGCTTTCTTTTCTTTTCCTTTTACTATCAGACCATAGTTTGACTTTTCTTTTATAATCGAACCTTAGTCCAATTTTGTAATCTTTTATTGATAAATGAAAAATTTTTTCTAAGTATTGAAAACTTTTTGAGTTTTGAACTCCTTGCATGTGTCTCTTTGGACGTGTTGTTTGTCGTAGGTGATTATTGCCAATATAGTCGAATGTCAGTCAGACAACCGACTATCAATCGGTGTGCCCAATATCGATCGATAGTCATAGTCGAATAATTTGCCTGTTAGTCGGGTATCAGTCGACTAAGCTTTAGGCATAAAGTTTTTTAAATATTTGATATACGGGGACAAGCTGAATATCTTTTGATCGATCGGAGTCGAGTCGATATATTTTTTATTCAACCATAATTGAGTCAGTATAATGTTCTGCTCAGCCGTAGTTGAGTCGGCATAATATAGTCATTCATTTGATGTCGATATATAGAGTTAACCGATAGGAGTCGATATATAGATTCAATCGATTGGAGTCAACATGGAGAGTCATCCGATTGGAACCGGCATGTGGATTCGATCGATCGGAGTCGGTATGTAGAGTCGTCCGATTGGAGTCGGCATGTCATGTCTGAGGGGCAGTCGTACATTATTCCATTAGATTGGAATATTGTCATAAATCGTTCCATTGTAAGAGAACATAGTCGTCGTTTGGAGGAGCTTTTTGAACCGTAGATCACGATCGATTCACCATTTGAGGAAGCTTTCTAAATCATAGATTATAATCAATTCATCGTCTGGAGAAGCTTTCCGTATTGTCTGCCCCCCAAAGTCTCATCGCTTAGTCATTTTGTGGCCTTTTAATTTGGTAATCTAGCTTCTAGAGCTTCCACTTATAGTTGTCTACATGCTGGGAACTCTCTCAAAGAGAGCAGTCAGGTGTGAAATCTTGGATGAGGAAAAAAGAGAACATTATCGTTTTCCCATATTAGCTTTGTGGGGGGCAATAGATGGCGATCAGCGCATTGAGAGCGATGGGCTGAGTGGTATGCCCCATTCCATCGATGAGATTATCGTCGGTATTGCACCGCTATCGATTGTTAGCTGTATTTGCTAGAGGCTATGAACTACCTTCATCAGTGTCTTTTGCTATTGCACTAAGGCAGCGAATTGCTGAACATCCGCGGTAATGACTGGACGTGAAGAACTGAGCTCTACCGATGGAGGTGAAGGATCTTTCCAATGAAAAAATTATCGAACGAAGCCAGTGAAAATATTTTGGGCTCTCGTTTTTGCCATGATAACTGGATCTTTGTCCCCCTACCTGGCGCGCCAATTTGTTACGGCCAATCTCTTGGAATGTTTGATGCTGGTGAAGAGTTATTTGTAAAAGAAAGTCTATTGGCCAGAATTGTGTCTGGCGAAGACCCTTCAATGCCTAAATCAGTGGGGAATAGACGAACAGTAAGTTGAATATAGAAAATGATAGAATATTTGCCCAGAAGTACCTCACCAACATTGTTTATTTACCTTCCTTTTATAAATGAATTCTTAATAACCATTTGTAATGATTAGGCACATGGGTCCCACTTATTTCGATACTATGTGATCGTAGGGTGGGCAGTTAATACCCATTAATAGTCATAGTATGTAGTCATTACGTGCTTTATATGCTGGCAGTTTCTGATATGTCGACTTTATGTCGGTAAGCATGGCACACCGACCATATGTCGGTGCTATTGATATTCCGACTGACCATCGATCGGTAACTCCAATGTATCGACTGATCAATGGTTATGCAGTTGATCAAGTCATTATGTCGTATCTGTCAGGAAAGTCGATTGAATATTACTGACAGATGGTCGGCTTGTCAGTTAATAGTCGGCTATTTATTTTTTGATGCCGACAGAAAGTTGGATGTTGAGATCCGTAAAAGCTGTAATCGAATTGGACTTTCTTTAGCGGTTTGGCTTTGACGGTCCATCACCTGTCACCGACCCATAATCGGAATGACCGATAATAAGTCGGAAAGCTAATATTAAATCGGAGGGGAGCAGATCTGATTGCCCCAACTGTGCTAATAATCGTCTCAGAAAGAATCGGATACTAGAGTTGCAATATGAAAATAACACTCTTCATACTCGACATGACATTCATCAAGCTTTTCTTTCTTATTACAACTCTTTACTGGGAACAAAAGAAGGTATCTTAGTAAAACTGGATTGGAAGAAGACTGTTGGGATATACCGACCTACCGACCGACCGACCGACCGATCGAGAGTATGCCGGTTGGACAGACCCTTTCTGCCCTCCCGACCGACTACACCGGGGGGGTCCGGTGTCTGACTCCCGCGACGGGCCCGGCTGACCATAGGAGGGATCCGAAGCTCTACTCGGCGCCCTTCAGCTGGCCACCGACCCAAGGTCGGATGACTCCTCCAGGCACCGTACTACCGCCAGGGACTGTCAGCCCTGACAACGGCATGCGGCGCTACCGCCTAGCGGCATTATCCCGCCTATGGCTTTGTCAACCTTAGTGATTTGATGGCCCCATGGTGATTTGATACCTTTACGGCGACTCTGACATTCTACAGTGAATTGACAATTCTTCAATTATCCGCGTCATTAATGACGGCGCCATACCATGCTCCACTATATATATCGGGGAAGGCAATAGTGCTGGGGGGTCCTTCCGAAAACTCTCAGGCTTGCTCCCTTTCTTTCTCTCTCTCGATTGAGCTCTCTGTCTTTATTTCACTGTTCCCCAGTCTCCTCCCTGACTTGACCGTCGGAGGGTCCCCACCGGAGCTGCCTCCGGTCAGTGTGGACTTTCTTTTGCAGGTGCTCGTTCCCGGCGATCAGGCGACGAGGGGATTGGCTACAACAGATTGGCGCACCAGGTAGGGGGGGACACGTACAGGACGTTGCGGTATGCTATCCCCACGAAATTCGAGATGACAAAGATGAGAGCTCAGCGATCGAGGGTCACCGGGTCGGCGAGGCACTCTTCCCACCGGGAAGAAGCCTCTCCTCCACCCTCCACGACGGAACCCAGCTCACCGCACCCCGTGGTGACCGTGGAGGCGCAGATCGCGACGATCGTGCGGCAGATGACCGTGCTGACGGACGCGGTCAAGAGCCTTCAGCAACAGCCGGTCCAGCTGCCGCCATCACCGGCCGAGCAACTGGCGGCACGTCCGATGCCCTCCAGGAGCAACCACCGACGCCCGCATTGATCTCCGTCACCTCCGCAGGAGCACCTACCGCAGTGCTCCCACGGAGAGGAGGAGGGACGGCCGCGGCGCGACACCCATCGGCCCCGACGACTTTCTCCCTCCCAGCTAGAACGAGCGAGGAAGGAGAAGCGGCCGCGAACGCCGTCCGCCTCTCTCTCGGACTCTTCCGGAGACTCTACTCCTGGGGTCTCCCAGCACCGACGGATCGATGACTACGAATACAGGTTCGACGAGATCGACCGTCGGCTTGCCCAGTTGCAGGTGGATGGGCAGAAGTCCTCGAACGATGTTGACTTCCAGACCGCCCAACCTCTCTCCCGACTTGTCCTTGACGAACCGATCCCCAGTCGGTTCAAGATGCCGCACGTGGAGCCTTACGACGGCTCCACCGACCCCATCGACCACCTGGAGAGCTACAAAGCTCTCATGACGATCCAAAGGGCAACCGACGCTCTCCTTTGCGTCGGCTTCCCCGCCATGCTTCGCAAAGCTGCCAAAGCCTGGTACTCCGATCTTCGATCGGGGAGTATCCACTCCTTCGGACAGCTTGAGCACTCCTTCGCGGTCCACTTCAGCACCAGCCAAAAGCCGCCCCGAACATCGGACAGCCTTTTCTCTCTTAAACAAGGAGAAAATGAGACGCTCCGACACTTCGTGGCACGATTCAATGCGGCCACACTTGAGGTCTGGGACCTCAACGAAGACATGGCCATCTCGGCCATGAAACGGAGGCTGAGGGCATCCCGATTTTCCTACTCCTTAGACAAAACCCTCCCCCGGACGTATGCTGAGTTGCTGGAGCGTGCGTACAAGTACATGCGCACGGACGAGTGAGCTTCCGACCGACGCCTGGTCGAGCCTAAAGGCCCGAAGGAGAAGTGGAGAAAGGGTCAGGACCCTGCTGTACCTGGCAGGCCCCCGACCGACGGTCGGGTGTCGCCCCCACAATGGGACAAGAGGTCACCCCGACGTCGTAGCCCGAAACCGACATGCCCCAGGTATGATTCCTACACTCCCCTCTCTGCTTCTCGTGCGCAGATTTTGATGGAGATCGAAGGGGAAGAGTACCTGCGACGGCCTCCACCTTTGAAGGCAAAAGGCCTCGACCGACGAAAATACTGTCGATTCCACCGGAGCCACGGCCACAACATCGAGCAATGTATCCAACTTAAGGATGAGATCGAAGCCCTCATTCGTCGGGGGTATCTCGATAAATTTTGGAGGAACCCACCGGCTCGACCAGTTGCCGACCGACGACCCCAGCCGACTGAAGAGGCAACCGATAACCGACCAACGGCTGGGGTCATCAATATGATTTCCAAACGGTTGGGCCCGGGGACGTCTGCTGGGGGGGAGCCAATGAAGAAGCCACGCTCGGATGATGTAATTGCTTTTACGGAAGAAGATGTTCGGGGCATCCAAATCCTCCATGATGACGCTGTTGTTGTCTCGGCAACAATAGCCAATTATGATGTAAAGAAAATTTTTGTAGATAATGGAAGTTCAACGAACGTTCTGTTTTACTTGACCTTCTCACGGATGCGACTGTCGGCCGACCGACTCAAGAGAGTCTCTACGCCCCTGATAGGCTTCGCTGGGGATGCAGTCGCAATGGAAGGAGAAGTCACTCTGCCCGTGACGGTCGGTACCGAACCACGACAAAGCACGGTCCTCCTGACTTTCGCGATCGTCCAGGTGCCCTCGGCCTACAACGCCATACTCGGAAGACCCGGCATGAACACCCTCAAGGTGATAGTTTCGATGTACCATCTCCTGGTTCGGTTTTCGACCAAAAATGGCATCGGAGAGATGCGCGGAGATCAACACCTCGCCCATCGATGCTTTCAGATCTCCGCTCAAAGCGACGAATCGAAAGGCCCCCTGACGGCCGATAAGCTGGACCAACGGGAGGAAGAAGAGCGGGGCGAGCCGGCCGAACGGCTCGTTCCCATCACGATAGCAGGAAACCCCGACCAAAAGGTGTGGGTCGGGTCTCAATTATCCGACCCCGAGCGGCAACATTTGGCAGAGCTACTGAAGGCAAATACCGACGTATTCGCTTGGTCGGCGGCGGACATGCCGGGAATTCCCCTAGAGATGATGACCCATCGGCTCAACATCGACTCGTCAATAAGGCCGGTGAGGCAGAAGAAAAGATCTTTCGCTCCAGAAAGACAGAAGGCCATCAACGAGGAGGTGGATAAGCTGCTCGAGGCAGGCTTCATTAGGGAGACCACTTATCCCGATTGGCTCGCCAACGTCGTAATGGTGAAAAAAGCCAACGGGAAGTGGAGGATCTGCATCGACTATACCGATTTGAATCGGGCCTGTCCGAAGGATAGCTTCCCGCTACCAAAGATCGACCAGCTAGTGGATGCAACGTCCGGCTATCGACTGCTCAGCTTTATGGATGCCTTCACAGGGTACAACCAGATCTGGATGGCGCCCAAAGACGAGGAACACACCGCCTTCATGACCGCCAAGGGCCTCTACTGCTATAGAGTAATGCCGTTCGGACTGAAAAATGCTGGCGCCACCTACCAACGGCTGGTCAACAAGGTCTTTAAAGATTAGATCGGGCGCAACATGGAAGTGTACGTCGATGACATACTGGTAAAAAGTGCGCAAATCCCAGATCATGTCCAGGATCTCGAAGAAGCCTTCTGCACTCTATGACGACACCGGATGAAGTGCGCCTTCTGAGTGACCTCGGAGAAGTTTCTAGGATTCCTTGTCTCACAGCGGAGAATCGAGGCTAACTCCGAGAAGATCAGGGCCATTATCGACCTGCGACACCCGGACACCAAGAAGGAGGTGCAGCAGCTCAATGGAAGGATCATCGCGCTCAGCCGATTCATTTCTCGGTCGGCTGAGAGATGCCTCCCGTTCTTCAAAACCTTGCGACAGGCCAAGCAGTTTTCTTGGCCGGATGAGTGCAGGCAAGCCTTCGAGGAACTGAAGAGGTACCTGGCCTCTCTGCCACTCCTAGTGAGACCAGAGGTCGGGGAGGTCCTGTACCTTTACCTGGCCACGTCCCCGGAGGCGGTTAGTTCGGTGCTCGTCCGAGAGAACGAGAACTGGATTCACCAACTGATATATTACGTCAGCAAGGTGCTCAACGAAGCTGAGACTCGGTACTCGAAAGCAAAGAAAATAATTTTCGCTCTAGTCATTTCAGCACAGCGACTCCGTCCGTACTTCCAGGCACACGCCATCGCGGTCCTCACCGACCAGCCCCTGAGAGCCATCTTGCACCGCCTTGACACATCGGGATGGCTGGCAAAATGGGCTGTAAGACTGAGCGAGTTCGACATCCAATACCGGCCATGACCTGCCCTCAAAACTCAGGTTCTGGCCGACTTCATCGCCGAATGCCCGACGACCGACCTACCGTCGGGGGAGGGAAGCCCCGCGGAGGTCGGGACCTCCGACTGTGACCCCGATTCGGCTTGGGTGTTGCACATCGATGGAGCTTTCAATGCTCAAGGGAGTGGGGCTGGTTTCCTACTCGCCAACTCGAAGGGGGTGGTTACTGAGCACGCCCTCCGATTCAACTTCAAGGCCTCCAACAATCAGGCCGAGTATGAGGCGCTCGTCGCGGGTTTGAAATTAGCATTGGAGCTCGGGGTTGACTGACTCAAAGTCTTCTCCGACTCCCAACTGATCGTTGGGCAGATCAAAGGCGAGTTCGAAGCACGAGATCCGACCCTGGTCAAATACCGCCAAAAAGTAAAAGATCTCGTGGCGCCCTTCGAACACTTCGAGATCTCCCACATCCCCAGAACGAAAAATGCTCGGACCGATGCGCTCTCCAGGCTCGCGATGTCCGACTACTGCGCCTTGGGCCGGACGTTCATGAAAAGTCTTGAACGGTCGAGCATCGATCGGGTCGAAGAGGTGCTACAATTGGCGGCGGAGTCGAGCTGGATGGACCCGATCTCTCACTACCTGACCGACGGATCTACCCCCGAAGATCCTGTGGAGGCCAAACGACTCCGGTGGGTGGCTTCCCAGTACATAATGATCAACGGCTAACTGTATAAAAGGTCATTCTCTCTTCCCTTGCTGAAGTGCCTAGGGCTGACCGATGCAGACTATACCCTCAGAGAGGTACATGAAAGAATCTGTGGCGATCACTTGGGGGGCAAGTCCTTGGCTTACAAAGTCTTGCGATAGGGCTACTACTGGCCCACTATAAAGAAGGACGCCGCTGAATTGGTTCGGAGGTGCGAGCCATGCCAGAAGTATGCCAACATACAACACCGACCCGCCAGCCAGCTCGCTCCGGTCATCGCCCCGTGGCCTTTCGCCCAGTGGGGAATCGACATACTCAGACCTTTTCCTCCGGCATCTGGACAACGAAAATTCATCGTTGTCGCGATCGACTACTTCACTAAATGGGTGGAAGCCGAACCCTTAGCACAAATCACTGAGCGGAAGATGGAAGACTTCGTACAGAAGTCCATCATCTTTCAGTTCGGACTGTCAAACACCATCATTACCGACAATGGGCGACAATTCGACAACCAGGACTTCAGAGACTTCTGCGCGAGGTTTCACATCACGCACCGACTAACCTCGGTCGGGCATCCACAGTCCAATGGTGAGGTCGAGGTGACCAACTGGATCATATTGCATGGGCTCAAAACTCGACTGAATGAAGCCAAAGGCCGCTGGGTCGAGGAGCTGAACTCCGTCCTGTGGGCGTACCGGACGACACCCCGTATCCCGACCGGAGAATCACCTTTCAGCTTGGCCTATAGAACGGAAGCCATGATCCCGCTGGAGATCGGATTGCCATCAACTAGGGTCGAGCAATACCGTGAGCCAGAGAACTCCGAGTGTCGGAGGGCCGACTTGGACCTCTTGCCCGAGCTCCGACGCGAGGCACAACTTCGTATGGCTTCTTACCGACAAAAGATGGCCTGATATTACAATGCCAGGGTAAAGCCAAAGCTCTTTCGACCTGGAGACCTGGTCTTGAGAAAGGCGGAGGTCTCGAAACTCTCGGATCAGGGAAAATTATCCCCGAACTGGGAGGGACCCTACAAGGTAGCCGACGCCTACGGACCGAGAGCTTACCGACTGGAAACCCTGGAAGGAAAACCCATTCCCCGAACCTGGAACACCGATAATCTGAGGTTGTACCATCAGTGAACTCCGTACCTCCTCCCATTTGGAATACGAACTCAGTTTAAACTTCGGAGTCTGGAATTTCGACCCTTCGACTGGGGTTCGGTGCTCGTCGAGGAATGCGGGTCACCGACGTCCCAACACGAACTTTACGTTCTACTTCGGGCCGTCAGACTGGCTGACGGCATTTTGTCGAACGTTTAAAGGACCGACGCACTTGCGAAAACGGGAGTTACACTCCTTCTACAACTTTCGGCTAGAACATTCGGGCAGAACGATCAGCCGACTCGCCGACCCCGCTCCGATCGGGAAAGGCAAAAGCGCCAACGCAACCAACGCCGCGTTCATGACTTACCGACCGGGTTGAAGCCGGTCGAAGGGTATTCGGCTTACTACCGTTTGTCACACGGCGCTACACAAGCGCCCGACCAAAGTCTGGGTGAGGGGAACTCGACTTACCATCGCCTTTCCGACCAGACGCGTCGACTGCGTGCGATAATGTAGTAGACGCAGTCTGACCGATCACATCGGACGACATTCGGGTCATCGGGGTGCGCCTGAAAGTCGGTCGACTTTCTTCCCCACGAACGACCTTCGACTCTGCCAGTGCGACTGACTCAGCGCGCTCGTGCCTGGAAGTCGGTCGACCCCCGACTCACGCCAGGATGACATGCGTTCGACTCACGCCAGGACGACGTGCGTTCGACTCTGGCATTCGGTTTGCGGCCTAATGATGGATGTTCGGTCTAGGTCCTGAGACGGGCGATCAGTGGTCGGGGTTCGTCTTGCTTACCTCACACTGAACCACCGACTATCTCGACTAACGACTCGAGGTGATGATTGGGTGTCCTAATGCGGCACGCCAAGGCTGCGGCCCTCCGACCTTATGACCCCGCGATTACAAGCACATCCCAGCAGGCAAGAAAAGGGAAGTCGAAAGAGGAACTAGAAATTTCTTAAGTTCATTTGGTTACAAAATCGGGCCGAAGCCCGGTTACAAGTGTGCTAAGAAAAATAAAAACGATAAAGGAAGACGAGGCCACGACCATCCTTCGGAGTCAATCTCCTCGACTGACAGAAGCTCGGGGATGATCGGTGTATCCACCATGATCGGCACTGGGTCGATGGTCGAGGCAGGATCGTCGGTCGGTGCTACCGACGATCGGCGCCGGATCATGTGTCGGGGCCTGGTCAGGAGTCGGGGCCGTCCCTCCTTCAGCAATCTGTTCCGGGACGACCTCTCCGGCCGCTGCGACGCCCCCCGACGATGGGTCGACCATCTCTTCTGTAGCTTGGTCCTCGGCCCCCGATGGAATGATGCCGCTGAGGTCCAGCTCCGGGTACAGAGCTTGGACTGCATCCCGACCATCCTCGTACCCCATCCGGTACGATGCGAAGCCGGACTCCAGCAGCTCCTCTCGATACCGGTCGGAGCCACGAAAGTCGTCCACCGCCCGACCTGCTGACTCCTTCGCCGACCTCGCCTCCGCTTCCGCCCGATCGAGAGAGTCTTTCGCCGACTCCGCCTCTGCCTTCGCTATGTCGGCATCGGCCTGGGCAATCGACAAGTCCTCCTCAGCCTTGGCGAGATTCTCCAGGCAGACCCGGAGCTACTCGCGTTCAGCCTCGAGCTCGACGGCGACGCCGTCCCGCTCGCGCCGCCGACAGTGTGCAATCCGACCCTTGTGCTTGGCTTCTTTTCGGGCCGACTTGAGCTCAAACCCGAGATGAGAGACCTCGTCCACCAACTTCACCTTCCGGTCGGTCGACTACTTCAGGTGTTCGACCAGCATCGCCCTGTCAGCTTCGACGGCCGCCGCCCTGTCCTTCCATGCCGCCCGGACGTTCCCGAACCTTCGATACCCGACTTCAAGTTCGGACATGGTGTAGATTAGCTGCGGACATGGGCACTACGTCAGGAAAGCGAAGTAATGAAAACACTAAGGAAAAAGGAGGCGAAGTGGAACTTACCCCGACCATGGTCGGGTAGAATGAAGATAGCATCTCGGTCACTTGCCGAGACTTCAGCACCTCCACGTCGGTTGGGAGGAGGATCCCCTGGCACAGTCTCCTGGCCAAGTTGTGGTCAGCCAGCGCCGACGCCCCTTCGGGGATCTGAGCACCAGGTGGCGCGGTGCGACTCTCCGACCTCGTATCGTCAGCAGGGTCCATCAGGGCTTTCCCCCGATCGGCCACCCCAGCCAGTGGATCCGGTAAGGAGGGGACGCTCGAGTTTGATGCAGCACCCCCTGTTGCAGCTGCAGATGCCGTCGGATAGCGTTCGGGTTCCCGAATGGCATCTGACGCCACTCCCGTCGGCGAAGCCGCCGACGTTCCTTTAGCCGCTTCCTCCGCCGGCCGCTCCTCCGCCGGCCGCTCCTCTGGTTGCACCGTCGGAGCCGAGAGTGCGATCACCGGCTCCGACTGATCGGTCGCCGACGTCGCGACGGTCGGCGCCGCTGTGTAGGGTTTCTTCGGCGGTCATGAAGGTCCGGCCCCCGATGCCGGCCTCTTCCTCACCGCATATTGTCGGATTTCAGCGTCAGTCGGCCTCATCCTCGGCGGTGTCCCTGCGATACCGACAGAAGGATTAGTATATGCACGAGAACGAATCCCAAATAAAAAGACAACCGATGGATCGGGCGATACCTAGATGGGGGACCAAGCTCAGGCCAGCGTCATAGAGAGCTTGTTCGGTAACAAGCTCCCTCTGATTCGGGACCGACATGTCCTTGAGTCGGTGGAAGTCCTCCTGGTCGTCCGCCTCCACCCGGCTGTTCTTGTTCGCCTCGGTCCGGGGTGCGCCCCAGGGAGAAGAAGAAGAAACAAAGAAAAACTGGTTCTTCCACCCGTGAATGGATGATGGAAGGCCAGTGATGAAGGAAAGACCCTTTCGGGGGTTGAAGAGCCACCACCCTCGGGCCTTAGGGTGGGGTCGGTGGACAAAAAATACCCGAAAGAGAGAGATACGAGGGTTGGTCGGCAGAAGCTGACACAACAGGGCGAAGCTAATTATTAGCCGAACAAAGTTCGGCACCAGTTACGCCGGACAAAGTCCGTAATAGTCTAGTAAATTCTGGATGAACTCCGGAATCGGAAGCCGAAGACCAGCCCGGAGGTCCTCGACGTACAGTGCCACCTGGCCCGCCGGTGGGTTGTTAACCCGACTGCTGGCCCCTGGGGCGAAAAGTTGGAACTGCTCCGGGATATGATACTGATCCCGAAGCCGATCAACATTCGGCCCCGAAAGCGAGAAAACCTCAACTTTTGGAGTCGACTAAGGGTCATCGGTCGGGTTTTCCGACCGAGCCCCCTGAGATGAGGTTCCGGCCATAACACCAGAACCAAGAGGAAGACAAGACCAAAGGAGAAGGAGAAGGAAGAGAGAAGGTTTAAAGGAAAGCTAGGGCAAAACAGGAAGGAGCACGAACCCCGGGTGGACCCTTGCGGGAGTGGGAGAGGAGGCAGCTGCCGGCGACGACGGAAGGACCGCTTGGGCAGAGTCTCCACAGCAAATCGTCAGGAATGAAGCTTCAAGCACAAGTGACCCTATATATATAGGGCCGTTCAACGGCCGGGATGACGCCGCGCCGATCGAGATTTCTCGGATGGACAACACGTGGCGGCATCCGGGCCCCCTTTCGGCCTGGTGGTTCGGTGCACCCATCCCGGGAAGGCCACGCCGCCTTCATTAAATGCGAAGGATGCCGGCCCGATAACCCCTGACACGTGGCGGAAGGGCCGCGATTCGGAATTAAATTGCCCGCAGCGATTCGCATCCCCGATGGGACGTCTGACAGCGACCCGCACCCCCAGAATCGGTGCTGGGCGGCGGTTTGCGTTCCCCAAAAGGCGCCGGACACCCGTTCGCCTGACACCAAATCGTCCGACACCCGATCGCCTGACACCGAATCGTCTGACACCCGATCGCCTGACATTGAATCATCCGACACCCGATCGTCTGACACCGAATCGTCCGACACCCGATCGCCTGACACCAGATTGTTCGACGTCCCATCATCAGACAACGGGACACCTGACGTCGACCTGCCCGAACCATCCGCCGGTGAAGTCGGCAAATTTGGTCTGGGATGCAGCGAGGAGTCCACTCCTTTCGCCCAACGTCCCGCCTGCGTGGAGACGCGGGCTAATGCGACATCAAGCTCAGGAGTGGGGGGGGCAACTATTTGGATATACCGACCTACCGACCGACCGACCGACCGACCGACCGACCGATCGACCGATCGACCGACCGACCGACCGACCGAGAGTATGTCGGTCGGGCAGACCCTTTCTGCCCTCCCGACCGACTACACTAGGGGGGTCCGGTGTCCGACTCCCACGACGGGCCCGGCTGACCATAGGAGGGGTCCGAAGCTCTACCCGGCGCCCTTCAGCTGGCCACCGACCCAAGGTCGGACGACTCCTCCAGACGCCGTACTACTGCCAGGGACTGTCAGCCTTGACAACGGCATGCGGCGCTACCGCCTAACGGCATTATCCCACCTATGGCTTTGTCAACCTTAGTGATTTGACGGCCCCATGGTGATTTAACACCTTTACGGTGACTCTGACATTCTACAGTGAATTGACAATTCTTCAATTGTCTGCGCCATTAATGACGGCGCCATACCATACTCCACTATATATATCGGGGAAGGCAACAGTGCTGGGGGGTCCTTCCGAAAACTCTCAGGCTTGCTCCCTTTCTTTCTCTCTCTCGATTGAGCTCTCGATCTTCATTTCACTGTTGCCCAGTCTCCTCTCTGACTTGACCGTCGGAGGGTCCCCGCCGGAGCCGCCTCCGGTCAGTGTGGACTTTCTTTTGCAGGCGCTCGTTTCCGACGACCAGACGATGAGGGAATTGGTCGCAACAGAAGAAGCTATATCCTGAGGAACCATGTGATTTAAGTTCCCTTTGTAGGCCATTCTTAGAAGAAGAAATCAGGTCTGCTCTGTTCTCCTTGGCCAAGGACAAGTCGTCAGGGCCGGATGGCTTTCAAAACAACTTCTATCAAAAATATTGGGACTGCTTCAAAGTTGATGTGCTAAAACTTTTCTCCGACTTTTATAACGCACCCTACAGTCTCTCCAGATTGAATTATATTTTCATAACTTTAATACGAAAGAAGGGAGAATGTGCCAAGGTGTTTGACTATCGACCAATTAGTTTGGAGAATGGGATGATCAAACTAATATCTAAGGTATTATCCACTCAACTCCAAACTAAGATAAATGAACTTGTTTCAGATTTTCAAACTGCTTTCATTCAAGGTCGTGTGATATTTGAAAGTTTTATAGCTGCTTTTGAGATCATTTCTTACT
This sequence comes from Elaeis guineensis, assembly GCF_000442705.2. Taxonomy (NCBI): domain Eukaryota; kingdom Viridiplantae; phylum Streptophyta; class Magnoliopsida; order Arecales; family Arecaceae; genus Elaeis; species Elaeis guineensis. Next base: position 132,117,400 of record NC_025996.2, read on the forward strand.
GTCATCGTACCAAAACCCATGATATTCTTTGTAAAATAGACTTTGAAAAGGCATTTGACAGTATTTTTTAGGAGTTTTTATTGGATGTTCTCCACCAAAGGGGTTTTGACAATAGATGGGTTAAATGGATGCATTCTCTTCTTATTTCTTCATCCTCGGCACTAGCCATAAATAACTCCATTAGACCATGGTTCATTAGTAGAAGAGGTTTAAAGCAGGGAAACCCACTATCTCCTCTACTCTTTATTTTGGTTGCTAATTCCCTCACCAGAATTTTGAAGACAGCAAATATAGAGAGACTGCAGGAAGGATTAGGCCCCCACAACATCACTGGTCACATTCATAGTTTACATTTTGCTGATATGTTAATATTTTGCAAAGTAGATAAATGAAATATTAATACCTTAAAATTCATCCTGTATGCTTACGAGCTGGCAACTGGGCTGAAGATCAACTTTCTTAAATCGCAGCTTGTTGAATTGGGAGTTAGTAATCACCTTGGAAGCATTTTTGATGAAATGCTTGGCTGCTAAGTATCTCAATTACCAATTCAATACCTTGGTCTGCCTCTTCATCATTCCACTCCTTGTTGTAGGGACCGGTCCTTCATCATTGAAAAAGTCTCAAAGCGGATGATAAAGTAATTCTTTAACCTTAGCAGGTCGGTCCTAGCTAATTCTGTGCTGAAAGCCATCCCAATTTATTGGATGTCTGTCTTCGATCTTCTAACAACTGTGATTCAACATATTAACAAGCTGTGCCGTGACTTTATTTGGAATGGTCGGCAACCGAATAATCATGTTTGTTGTGGCCAATCTCCTATTGCATCTATTGCCGGTGAAGAGCACCTGCAAAATAAAATCCACACTGACAGAAATTATATCCGATGGAGATCCTCCGATACTTAAGTCAGTGAAAAGTAGTAAACAGTAGATAAGTATTTAGAATGGTAGAATATCAGTTCAGAATTGCCTTACCAAATGCTGTTCATTTACCTTCTTTTATAGACGAGTAGTTAGTAATCGTTTATAACGGTTAGACACACGGATCTCGCTCATTTCGACATTATGTAATCGTGGGATGGATGGTTATATCTGCCATTGATCATGTTCTGACCATTATGCGCTTTTTGCACTGACAGTTTCTAGTAAGCCAACTATATGTCGGTGAACAAAGTATGTCGATAGTATGTTGGTAGTCGTGGAAGTCCGAATAAGCATCGATAAGTAACTCTGATATGCCGATGGTTATCGATCTGAGATTAGATGCATTATGGCTAAGCTTGTTGATGGCTGAGGTTAGCCGACTATCAGTCGGCCAATCGATTGATAGTCGGTAGGTTGAGCTAATCAAGCCGATCGAGGGTCAGAATCGGAGAGTCAGCTGAATCGCCCCTACAGATAGTTGCCCCCCACTTTCAAGACCAAAATAGTCTGACATACATGTTGTCACATGATCTGTCATATTGGATGAAGGGAGTTACCACGTATTGTCTCAAGCCCGGATTCGACTGCAGGCATTAATGATTTTTCGAAATACGAAAGGTCTCTAGTCATTTTGATATTTCGATATCTGTGAGATCATTATTGGGATGTCATTTCGGAAAGATAATTCGGCATCCAGATAATTTAGACGATTTGATTCTGACTAGTAGATTTTGGTCACGTGTCTAAATATCATTGGCTTTATGCTGTTCACACGGATAAAGCTGAGGTGGCATGATCTGAGAGTAGGTGCATCAAACCGTCCAATCAATGATTGGTTTTGATGTAGCCACATGTCGATATCTAAAGAAATCTTGAATTGAATGATTTCATCCAGACCATTGAGGGGTCATATATATATATAAAGTCGCTTTCATTTGGATTTTTTGCTATTACATTCGTCATTCTCCTCTGCAACAGAAGGTTCTGCCCCAGTGTTAGGAGCTTTCCAGTGTTAGGAGCTTTCCAAGTTTCTCTGTTCTTCGCGTCATCCATAGTTCCAGATTGAGTTTCCACTCCTTAGATTTTTATTCTTTTTCATTTTCAATGGCAAGTAGGAAAATGAAAGCTTCATTTTCTCGGGATAGACGGTCGGAGAATCTGATCGACGATTCTCCTTCTGATTCGAAGACAAAAATCTCTTCCTTGTCCTGGCTCAATGTTGAACGGCTTCGAGAGCAGTACTGTATCCGAAGCAATATCAGCTTTCTGCTCTTGATCTGGATGGTGGGTGAACTCTCCTCCTCCAGGCTAGGTTGCATTTTATGTCAAGGATCTTTAGGCCGGTCTTCAATTTTCGATTCTGGAGTTTGTCCGAAATCTTCTTGATTATTATAATTTTTGTCCTGCTCAGCTGGCTTCGAACTCCATCTGACTGATCATTAGTTTCGCCTTGTTGTATCACCTTATCCCGACTAATCCTTGACCTTCTTTGTTTTGGGTTTTCTTCGTTCTCCGTCCTCATCCCAAAGCTAAGGGGTGGTAGTTTTTCAACCCGAGGAAGGATCTTTCTTTCATCTCCGATCTTCCATCATCCATTCAAGAATGGAAGAATCAATTTTTTTTTGCTTCTTCTTCATCTCCTTGGGGCTTTCCTTCACGTTGGGGTGATCCAAGAACTGGCCCCAACGAGCATAGTCGGATTGATACCATCGATCGGAAAGACTTTCTTCGACTAAAAGTTATGAAAGTTCCATCGCAATGAGAGCTGATGATCGAGCAGGCTCTCTATAATGCCAGACTTAGCTCGATAACTTTTTTAAGTATAGCATAGTCGGTCACATCACTTTTCTTTTTGTTTATTTTTAAATTTTGTACTGAACTTTATCTTTTGATTGCAGCTATGTGAATGAGGGCACATGTTTCGACTGCCGACATCTGCTCACATGCTGTCAAGAAGAGGGCAGCGATCGATGCTGGATCCTCCCGACCATCAAGAAAAAGTTAGGTTGATCCTCAATCGGTACTGGCAAGGGAACCTGACGTTCCATTGGTGATAGCTCCTGCACTGGTTATTATGTTATTGGCTCCAACAATGCTTCCTCCGACTGAAGTGCCATCTGCTGAAGTTAGAATGGCTAGAGATGAAGATGCTACGATAGAACCATCAGCGGCTCCATCAATGGGGGTTCGGACCGAGTCCGAAGTCACAACCGAATCCAAACAATCTGCTACTGCGCCAGCTGTTCCTCCGACAGAGCAGTCACATGCGCAGTCAAGCTCCGACTTCATGGCGGTCTCGAGTGTGCGACCATAGATTGGGGATCGAGGGAAGGCGCCGGCTCTTCTATCGATGGTGGGTTGTCTACAGGCCTCCCCACCCTCTTCGACATTCATATCCCTGCTGATAAATCAGCCTTGGCTAATCCATCATTGGTCAGACGACTCATTGAAGCTGCACTTCTTCCGACTGATAGGGAGAATAGAAGAAATCAAACAGTGTCCGAAATATTTTCTTCATTTTACCTGACGATGCTTGGGATAAGTTTTCGATATTTCTTTCTTCTTTCTTTCTTTTTTTTTGACTTGACTTATCTTTTCCTTTCAGTGGACGCACGATATATATGCTCTAGAGAGCAGATATCAAAAAATCACCAATCTTCATCGGGCATGGATGGCCAAGGTGGCGGCCGCCAATATCGAAAAGATTACTACCATTGAACAGCTTCAGGCGGCAATTGAATAGGAGAAAATACTCTAAGAAGAGATCTCCTGTATGACGGCTGACCTATAATCCTCTAAATCCAAACTTGAGTCGGCTCATCAGAGCATCGCATCTCTCGAATCTCGAGTCAAGAGCAAGAAGCATTCCATCAGTTGGCTTCGGAGGGAGAGAGACGGATGTATAGAGGAGCTAGAAGTGGAGCGCGAAAGGTATCGGACCACCATTGAGAGGCTGACATTGGCCGATGTAGAGTCGGCCTCCGCGAAGGCAGAAGCTGAGTCAATGAGAGGTGCTTTGAGTCTGGCCATCAAGAATTTCAAAGATTCATAAGAATTCAAGCATAAAATTCTCGAGGGTGGATTTGCCTCTTACTGCATCATACGATGACAGAGATGCTGTCGGAAGATTATATTCAGATTTAGACCTGAGCAACGTCGTCCCCCCTAATTTGGGAGAAGAGGTTGCTGAGGAGACCACTGTACCAATTAAAGAAGATGCACTGGCTGTACCAGAATCTGCTCCAACCACTGAAATAGCTCCAACCATCAAAGTTGTACCGGAGCAGGGCAATGAGGAAGTTGACTGGCAATCAATGTACTTTTTTTTTATAACCAGACAATTTAATTTTGTAATCGAACTTTGAGTCCAATTTTGTAATCTTTTTTTCAATGAATGAAAAGATATTTTTACAAATATGGAATCCCTCTTTTTTTTTTTTACTTGTATTGTCAATGTCGTGGAATAATAGTCAGATTTTCGATCATCCATCAGTGAATTGAATGTTGTCCACTAATTGTAGTATAGTTTGTCCACTAGTCGGGTGTCAGCAGACTTAACTTACATACTTCTTAAGTATCTGATAGACAGTAATAAGCCAAATATCTTTCGACTGACCATAGTCAAGTCGATGTATTTTTTACTCAACCAGAGTCGAGTCAGCATAATATTTTGCTTAGTTAAAATTAAGTCAATATTTGATTGAAGTCAGTTTTTATAATGAAAAATTGAGATATAGTCGGTAAGTCAGTTTTTACAATAAAAAATTGAGATATAATTGGTAAGTCAGTTTTTACAATAAAAAATCGAGATATAGTCGGTACAAGCTGACCGATTGTTTGTTGATTTGATGCTATCCTTCAACTTAAGTCAATTTTTATAATGAAAAATTGAGATACAGTCAGTAAAAATAGATCGATTATTTATTGATCTGATACTATTTTGTAGATAACTTATGGATAACTGAAGCTTCCATGATTCTGAATCTCACTATTTCATTTCGAATGTCATACATGTGAGCAACTTTATTGATAATATATCTTTAAATTATCGACATTCCATGTCTGAAGAATAGCCATCCCATCAAGAGCTTCTCGCCGATATGCTTTCGATCGAAGTGTCTCGATTATTCTGTAAGGTCTTTTTCAATTTGGAGATAATTTTCTCTGGTATGAAGGCTTTGAAACTTTGACTTTTCTTAGGACTAGGTCTCTCGGATGAAAGACTTTTAGCTTGACTTTTGCATTGTAATACCGGACTATTCTTTACCGGTATGCTGCCATCCAAACTTAAGCTTGCTGTCGGATTTTCGAAAGTAAGTCTAGGTTGGCTCTCCGACATTCAAAATTACTCGGCTTGTTATATTGCTCCACTCTTATTGATGGTAATCCAATCTCAAGTGGAATCATTGCCTCCATCCCATAAGCCAGGTTGAATGGTGATTTTTTCATTGATATACGAGGAGTTGTTTGATATGTCCATAAGATGGGATATGATTCTTCCACCCAAAGATCTTTAGCTTCATTCGTCTGATCTTGAGACCATATAAGATTGTTCGGTTTGTTACTTTTATTTTACTATTAGATTGTAGATGGCCGACTGATGTGAATTTGTGCGTAATATGAAATTTTGCACAAAACTCTTTGAAGTTTTAATTATCGAATTGTCGATCATTATTGGTGATGATGGTATGTGGTAGATCGAATCTACATATGATTGACTTTTGAATGAAGTCTTCCAGCTTACTTTTAGTGATTTGTGTCAAAGATTCAGCTTCTATTCATTTGATGAAGTAATCGATGGCAAGTATAATAAATTTTCTCTGACCGGATGCCAAAGAGAAAGGACCAAGTATGTCGATTCTCCATTGTGTGAAGGGCCATGGTGCAATGATTGATATCAACTGGCTAGTCGGTTGATGTTGTATGTTAGCATACTTCTGACATGGTTGACATTTTTGGATAAATTCAGCTGCATCTTTCTTCATGGTGGACCAATAATATCCTTATCGTAAGACTTTATAAGCTAATAATTTACCCTCAAGTGATTTTCATAAATTTTTTCGTGAACTTCTCGGAGTGCATAGTCGGCATCCACTGGTCTCAAATACTTCAGTAAGGGTAGAGAGAATGACCTTTTGTAAAGTTGTCCATTCATCAAAATATATTGTGAGGCCATCCACCTTAGTCATTTGGCTTTTAAAAGATCTGCAGATAGAATTTCATCAGTTAAATATTAGATGACTGAGTCCATCCAGCATGGCTCATCATTGATTTGTAGCACTTCTTCGACTTTATCAATGCTCGGTTGCTCAAGATATTCGATGAATGTCTGACCCAACGAGTTGAATGAAGTGGTTGCAAGTCGGAAAAGTACATCAACTCGAGCATTCTCCATTCCTAGAATGTGAGAGATCTCAAAATATTTTAGAGTTGATATAAGATTTTTTACTTTCTGAAGGTACTTTATCATAACGGGGTCTCGAACTTTAAACTCATTCTTAACTTGTTCGGTAATCAACTGTGAGTTGATGAAGACCTTCAGGTTGTTAATGTCAAGCTCTTTGATAATCTTCAAGCCGGCTAGGAGAGCTTCATACTCGGCTTGATTATTTGAAGTTTGAAGTTAAACCAAAGGGCATATTTGGTTACAATCCCTTCGAAATTATGAGGATGAGACCGGCTCCACTGTCTTGTTCATTTGATGCTCCATCGATATGTAGTACCCACACTGATGTTAAGTTGGCCTTAGGAGTTTCAACTTACTTTAATTTATCGTTGGATTCAACCTCAGAGTTATTGTCAGATATAGTGCACTTGACGATGAAATCGATCAAAACTTATGTCTTCATCGACGGTCATGAGCGATATTGAATATCAAATTCATTGAGTTTTATTATCCACTTTGCCATTCGACCTGAAGTATCAGGTCGCTACAAATGCTTTCAACGATTGGTTTGTCAAGATGACTATAGGATGTGCTTGAAAGTATGAACGAAATTATTGTGTTGATATGATTAGAGCATAGATCATCTTCTCTGTCCTTGAATATCTTACTTCAGTATTATGAAGCACCTTGTTGGTGTAGTAAATTGGTCATTGAATTCAATTTTCATCCTCCTGAATGAGTACCGAACTAATTGCTTCTATTAAAATCGTCAGATAGAGATACAAAATTTCTCCCACCTTCGATTTTGTAAGTAATGGTAGAGATGCTAGATATCTTTTTTGATCTTCGAAAGATTGTCGCCACTTGTCTAACCATGAAAAATCTTTTGCTTGTCTCAAGGTCTTGAAGAAGGGTAAACATCTTTTTGCCTACCTTCAGATAAATTGACTGAGTACGGCGATCCTTCCATTAAGTTGTTGTATCTCTTTTTTGAAGATTGGGTGCTTCATATTGATGATAGCCTTTATTTTCTCGAGATTGGCTTCAATTCCTCGTTGTGACGTAAGAAATCTAAAATTTTTTTTAAAAGTTACTCCGAATGCACACTTAGTCGGATTCAATTTCATCTGATGTTGTCAAAGTGTATTGAAGACTTCTTTCAAATCTCGAATATGATCAGAAGTTTGAAAATTTTTTACCAACATACCATCAATGTAGACTTCTATATTTCGTCCGATTTGTATCTTGAATAGTTTGTTGACTAGCCATTGATAAGTAGCTCCGACGTTCTTTAAATCGAATGATATTACTTTGTAATAGTAGATACCTTTGTCGATTATGAAGGTACTGTGCTCTTCATCTTCGGGTGCCATCCGAATCTGATTATAGCCCGCAAAGACATCCATGAAGCTTAAGAGTCGGTGTTCCGAAGTCACATCAACTAGTTGATCGATTTTTGATAAAGAGAAACTGTTCTTCGGATAAGCTTCATTTAGATTTGTATAATCGATGCAGATTCTTTATTTTTCATTAATTTTTTTCACCATCACAACATTGGCGAGCCAATCGGGATAATTGACTTTCCTAATGAAGCCAACTGCGAGGAGCTTGTCGATTTCTTCATCGATGACCTTCTACCTTTCAGGGGCAAAAGGTCTTTTCTTTTGTCTCACCGGCTTAACTTTAGGATCAATATTCAGCCGGTGGGTTATAACTTTCGGAGAAATTTCTGGCATATCGATTATCAATCAAGTAAAAATATCAATGTTCGCTCTTAGTAGATTCATCAGTTGTTGCCATTCTGAATTAGATAATTATAATCCAATTTGGATCGTCTTCTCAGGATCTATTTCTTTCAACGGGATAGAAACCAATTGCTTGGCTGGTTCACCCCTTTCTTCATTTTCTCTTTGGTCCAATTTATCAACAGACAAAAAGTCTTCAGATTGATTATTTTTTATAGAGATCAGGAAGTAATGTCGAGCAAGTTATTGAACTCCACGTATTTCTCTGACTTTATTTTTTTATTAAAAATAGGACCAATAAATGGTATGTTGAAACTACTGCTCTTATGGTATTAAGTCCAGATCATCCAAGTATGACATTGTAAGCTGACGGAACTCAGATGACTGTGAATGTCAGGAGAATAGTACTTTATTGTGGATCTGTTCCCATGATTAGTGAGAAAGTAATTTTCTCTTCCATGGTAACTGCATCTCCAGTAAAATCGACTAATGACGTCGAGATTCTTCTGAGTCGGTCAATCGGTAGTCGCATTCAGAAGAAAGTTGAGTAAAAGAGAATATTAGTTGAACTTTCATTATCAACTAAAATTTTTTTTACATTATAGTTTGCTATCGTTGTCGAGATGATGACAGCATCATCATGGAGAGTTTGTATTCTCCGAACATCATCTTTTGAAAAAAAATTATATTGTTGAGTCATCATTTTTTTACCGACTCTTCTTTGAAACTTGCTCCCTAGTCTGGTCACCCAGAGATCATATTGATTACTCCTGTCGTTGGCCGATTGTTGATTGTTTCCTCATCTTGTGACTGAGGCTACTGGTCGGTGGGAGGTTGAGTCGGACGATCTCATCAAAATTTTTTGAGGTAGCCACATCAAATCAGGATCTCTATTTCATCCCTGAGTTGAATACACTGTTCGGTATCGTGACCGTGATCACGATGAAATCGATAATACTTCTTCCTGTCACAACTCCTCAGTGGTGCTTGATGAGTACTTAATTTAAGTCGCTAGAGGAACTAAATATTATAATAATTGATGTTATTTTATTAAAATTTGATGCTCTCTAGTCAATTTTGCAGGTAATTGAGAGTTTGGATTTATATGACTCAAATTAGACTCAAATTGGATCAGACTTGAGTGAACCAGGCAACCAGCTTTTATTTCAATGTGAACACGACTTAAAGATCAACAGAGAAAAATCAATATGAAGATCCAAGGATCCTTCTTCACGCTGCCATCTCTCTTTTCATAAAACTCTAGCCTTCCTACTCTATAAATAGAACCCCAAGGCCTCCGTCTTCTTCAATCAAGCCAATCCTAAGTTCTCTTCAAGCTTCTCTTTTTTTCTCTCCTTTTTTTTCTTCTCCATAAGTCTAGGAGAGGTACTAACCCTAGCACGACATCATATTCCTCCATAGATCTCTTTTCTATATCTCATCAAATCTAGGAGAGGTCCTAATCCTAGTGTCACTACCCTTTCTCTTCTATATACTAGCTTCCATTAACCTTTCTTCCTTGGAGTTTCTAGATCAAGCCTTCCAGCCATCCTACCGCTATCTGCATGGAGGAAGATGAAGGATTCAAGGAGACACATCCATCATCGAACACAGTAAGAAGATCAACTTGGTTTAGTTATCTTATATTATAATTTTATTTTTTTTCTTTATGTACACATCTTTATTTGATTAATGAAAAGTAATTTTATTATAATTTTCATACTTCCTTCTTAGTTTCTTACAATCTATTATTTTTTTCTTTTATATTTTTGAAATAATCAACTAAGATCCCTACGGATACGATCCCGACTCATCCTATCTACATAGTAGTGAGTAAGATTAATTTTAGTATGCTACAACACACATCAAATTTTGGTATTGTTGTCGGAGATCTTGGTGTAATTATTTTAAAAAAAAATCAAAAAAATTATAAAATAATAAAAAAAATATTTTATCACTTTTTAGATTTTTATTTCTTATTTTAGATTGCTTGACTGCCTTATATGCTTTATTGCTTTATATTTTTAGTTGATTATTTTCTTCTCTTGTACTCTTACTTTCCATACTTTACTTTGCTGATTAGTAGTTTGCCCTTTATTATTAGTTAATTTATTTTAATTATTTAATTATTATTTAATTATTTTTTTTCAAAAATTTTTGTTGCATATTGCTTTTCATATATGGTAGTTTACTATTTTATATCTAGATTTTTTTATTTACATGTATAGAAAAATTTTTTACTTTCTATAGTCTGGTGATCTATTGCTTTCTATAGGTTAGAATAATTTACTGCTTTATATAATTAGTAATTTTCTGCTTCCCAAGTGGATTAGATTCTTTATCTTTTATTTAGATTATATAGTTATCTTTTATTCTTAATTATGAGATTATTTTATTTGCATAGTGAGTAGTCTCCTTATTTATTATTGCCTATTATTCTTAGTGATTTACTGCTTTCTATAGCTTAGAATAATTTATTATCCTAAAAGTAGATTTGATTTGTTGCTTTATTTGTAGGCTACCTACTTACCTTTTAATCTTAGCATTATTTACTTTTTATTTAATTAGATTTATCAGATCTTCTCATACCTAATTAACTTAATTTAAAACTTACCTCTTATTCCTTCTTGCTTAAAGATAACATAATATAAAAAGAATACAAAGGCACCATATAACACTTGACTAATATAAATAAATAAATTAAATCTTAAAAACTACTTAACATGTTTGGATACTTTTTTTTTGCATTGCATATTTTTATAAAAAATCTTAAGGGCAAAACCTTAATCAACATAAGGTGAGAATTTCATCACCCTTTTTTGGCCCACAAACCACCATCTTGCAATTGCATTGACCTAAACCTCTAATTTAAAATCATTAGACATTGATCCCTAAGGATCCTTGAGCTCAGTAGGACAAGGAATCCTAAAAGTTGGATCAAGTTCAGGTTAGTCAGTTTAACTGGTGTCTAGAAAAGTGGTTCAGAGATTATATCCCGAAGGAAGGTGGTTCATTAATTGGTTCCGTTCGTTTATCTGGCCAATGCAGTTGGTGTCTAAAGAAAGCAACGGGGGGACTCCCACCAACCTTACATTTACCTAACCAGTTGAGTAGCTAGTCTGCTACTTGGAGTGCTTGAAGGAGACCTTGACAGTTAGAAGCTGTCTAGATCTAGGATAGCCTATAGATAGGATTGATTGAACCACTTGATTGTTAACTAAAAACATCAAATCTAATTAATTTTTCTCTATCTTCTTAGCATTAGAACTCCTTAGGTTTTCTTCTTTAGAACTCTTTTCCCTTCTTTTTTTCTTCTCTTCTCTTTCAAAAAAAAAATTATTGAAATTAAAACTCGATGAGATCTTTTGGGTGTATGCTAGGATGCCGATTATTGCAAACTAATTTACACCCATTAGATCTAGAGCTAAAAAGAATGATTCGAATAAACCAAATCAAAATCATGGATCCAAAACAAGAGACAGACCCACCACGATAATTGAGGAAGTATTTTACTCCCTCATCTTACACCTACTTGCTATATATCCAGCCTCCTCCTGTGGAGGTCGCACAATACGAAATCAAGTCTAGCATTATTCAAATACTATCATCATTCTATGGACTGATGAATGAGGATCCGTATAAATACTTGGACGAATTTCTTGAGATATGCTCCACAGTAAAAATCTAAAACTTCTCCGATGATGCCCTCAGGTTGAAACTGTTTCCTTTTTCACTTAAGGATAAAGTCAAGCATTGGTTAAACTCCCTAGATTTCATAATCATTTCAACTTGGGACTATCTTCAGAGAGAATTTCTTAAGAAATACTTCTCAATTAGAAAAATAAATCAAATTAGAAAAGCCATCACTAGTTTTTTTCAATTGGATGGTGAACTTTTTCATAAAATATGAGAAAAGTTAAGAGATCTTATTCGTAAATGCCCCAATCATGCTGTCCCCAAATGACAACTTGTTCAGTGTTTCTACGATGGTCTATCGGAGAAACACCGACAAATGATCGATGCATCATGTGGTGGGACATTCATGCTAAAGAGTGAGGATGAGGCTTGACAGCTTTTTGAAACACTTAGTGAGAACTCCCTGCATCACATCTCTGCCATCTCTCTGAAGTAAAAATTCAGTGCAGGGGCAAAATGGTAATTTTAAAACTTTTTCAAAATTACTATTTTACAGTGAAATTATTAATTAATCTCATTAATTAATACTAATTAACCCTACACTAAGATCTAAATATGATACAACAGCATATATTTAATTTTGAAATTCAAATTTGAAACAGTAAACTTTTTACTGTACTGTGTTCAAAACACATCACCTTTTGCGGGTAGTCCATCATTGCAATCTGATCACCGTCGGAGGGCTCTAATCATCATGTCATAGCCACACTAGTGTCTGACCTCTGCGGATCATTCACACGAAGCTCCCGTCTGATCGGCTCCTCACGAATGCTAGTTCATGATTTCATCCTTTTGATGGCTGATGTTGATTGAACTCCTTCGATCGATGTGTGCCGACTCCTCGGATGCTCTGGATCATCTCACGATTGGTTGAGAGGCTGATGGATCTCTTCCTAAAATTTGGCAGACTCACGACACTCGTGGCACACCAATCTCACTTCCTGAATCCTAGGTAGAAACCCTAGGGTACACACCAAAAATCCTGCGCCCACTTCTCTCTCCTTTTTCTCTCCTCTCGATAAATTTTGAACACTTCAAAATTTTTCAGAACCTCCCCACGCCCCTTATCTCTTCTTTCTTTCATTGCCCACGCCCCCTCCCTTTCTCATTTTATAAAACATCGCAAGAGATGTTGAAAGCATGCGAGTGGATAAGAAGAGGTGGTTGCTCACTTAAATTCAAATTAAATTTGAATTCAAGTGTCAACCAATCTTATCCTCATCCATTTGTGCGAGAAAGAAGAGATGGCGTGGCCTTTTTTTTGTGCGTGGAGACTTTCACGAGAAACCATTTCTCGTATGGAATATGGGGCGCAAAAAAGAGGATAAGCTGGCGCATGGTTATTTGGTTATCCATTCAAATTCAAAACCCCTTTGAATTTGGATGGGTAACAAACCAAGTTAAGCCAAATAATTGGCGCACAAAAATATGAGCGTGAGAGAGCTTTGCGTGGGAGAAAATTCATGAAAAAATTTCTTCTCGTGAATTCAAATGGGCGCAAGGAAGTTGGGTGGCGCAGGGAATTTAAAACAAGGTGGTTTGATTCAAATTGAGCCAACCTAATTAAAATAGGTTAAGCACAATTAGACCAGATTAAATCCAACACAATTAGGTTTAATTAGGCTCAATAAAATTTTAATCAAATCATAAATTAACTAAGCCTAACCCCTGATCAAATCAGGGACTAAACCACCTTAGCGATTAGATCAACACTTAACCTAATCGGGTTAATCCAAACTGAATCCAATTCAATTGGACTTGATCTAAAAATAATTACTCAATCAAATTGAGTTAATTAGTGATCAAATCACTAATTAAATCTCTCATAAATATTGAGTCCAAATCTGATGGACAATTAGGCATCAGAGACCATCGATATGAAATCCTGATCAAAGAGTTCAAATTTCAAATTCAAAATTTGAAATTCAAAATTTTGACCCCGGTACCCAAAATGTGTGGAACTCATGATCAGAGAATCCTAATTCTCAATCATAGAGTCTCAGACACATAAGACTCATAATCAGCTATCAGATCAGAAAGGAACCTCTAATGTGTGTGACCCCGTAGGTTCGAACCTAAGCCGGTAGCACAGGAACCAATTCCTGTACTAATCGAAGTGATCATCTAGCAATGGTACCCGATGATCAGATAGGTCGAATAGTCACAATCGCAACATTCAGAATCTACATGAATATGGTTACCGTATAATTCATCCCTTTTGACCCCTATGTTTAGGATGATTCAGGGTTAAACTGTCAACCCTGATGAGATCATCCGAATCGTGCTCAACTCAATTAGTCCTATGACTCCTCACTAGGACTACCCTGGCCAAGGTTTTGCTAAATTGAAACACGACTGTACACAGCTCCTAAACTGGAGTAGTCAATCCCATCTTGACACACGCACCGACAAGTCAAGTACTTGACTACACCCAGCAGCCTTCCGTCACTGAATTAGAAATTCAGGTAGTCCAGTGTCTAAGTGCAGTGAGTTACTTGCAAGTCACTGTGGCGGTCTCAGATCGGAGGGATATTTATACCCATATCCCATCGGAGCAAATCTTGACAGCAAAAATAGCTCTGGAGTCGGTCACGTTCAGTGCAGATGTACCATTACATCTCACCTGTATGCCATACCAGTATCTCCATACTCCTTGATTATGAGGACAACCAACCCATATGGCACACAATGCCTATGCTCGATAAACGTTGTCGTCCTTGGTGACAATGTATCATTTGGTCACGAACAGATTTAAAGACTAAGCGACAAATCCTCCTTTGTCGAGTCTAAATAGTCCTAAGGACTTCACCACAACACAGGAGTTCATTAGAAGATGAAACATTTGTGATGAAAAAATATCAAAATAATTTTTATTTATTTATAATTTATGTACTAATACAAAAGGAGCACAACCGTTAACAGGCTGATGATTGACTTTGGGACACTATTTTCAATAATCTCCCACTTGGCCTAAAGCCAATCGGTGCAGTATCTAATACCCATCTTCAACTTGTAGTCGTTGAACTCCTTCACCGCAATGGCTTTAGTGAATGGGTCGGCCAGGTTCTCCTTCCCGTCGATCTTCTGAAGGTCGACGTCACCTCGATCCACAATCTCCCGGATGAGATGGTAGCGGCACAGAATATGCTTCGTCCGTTGGTGTGCCTTCGGTTCCTTCGCCTGAGCAATGGCTCCAGAGCTGTCATAGTAGAGCAAAACTAGACCAACAAGGGAGGGTGCTACTCCGAGCTCGGTGATGAATTTTTTCAGCCACACCGCTTCTTTGGTAGCATCTGATACAGCAATATACTCCACCTCACATACTAAATCAGCCACATGTGCTGCTTGAAACTCTTCCAGCAGACAGCCCCACCATTAAGGGTAAAAATAAATCCTGACACACTCTTGCTGTCATCGCGATCAGACTAAAAACTAGAGTCTGTAAACCCTATAAGTCTCAAGTCCGATTCACCATATACAAGCCACTGATCCTTAGTATTTCTTAAATACTTCAGGATGGTTTTAACAATCTTCCAGTGATTCTCCTCTGGATCAGATTGGTATCTACTCACTACCCCTAGTGAGTATGCCACATCTGGTCGTGTACATGTCATGGCGTACATGATAGATCCCACTGTCGAAGCATATGGAATCCTACCCATACGCTCTCTCTCTTGAGGTGTTGTCGGACAATCCCTTTTCGAGAGAGAAATTCCATGGCCTATCGGTAGATAGCCTTTCTTGGAATTCTCCATGCTGAACCTTTTCAGCATAGTATCAATGTACGTGGACTGGGATAAGCCAAACAACCTTTTGGATCTATCCTTATAGATCCTCATCCCTAGGATGTAGGAAGCTTCTCCCAGATCCTTCATGGAGAACTATGACGATAGCCAAATCTTTATTCCCTGTAATGCAGGGACATCATTCCCGATTAAGAGAATGTCATCCACATACAATGCAAGAAATAGTACTACTGGACCATTAGCCCATATATAAATGCAGGGCTCTTCTCCGTTCTTAATGAAGCCATACGTTTTGATCGTCCTATCAAAACGTATGTTCCAACTCCGAGATGCCTGCTTAAGTCCATAAATGGACCTTTGTAGCTTGCATACCTTAGACTCATCTGTGGATGTGAACCCTTCAGGTTGTATCATATACACCTCTTCGTCCAGCTCTTCGTTTAGGAAAGCTGTCTTCACATCCATCTGCCAGATTTCATAGTCTAGATGGGCAGCTATCCCAAGCATAATCCGAATGGATTTGAGCATTGCCACAGGAGAAAACATCTCGTCATAGTCTATACCATAATGTTGACGATATCCCTTGGCAACCAGACGGACTTTATAGGTCTCCACCTTTCCGTCTGCGCCCCTCTTCCTCTTGAAGACCCACTTACACCCTATGGGTTTCACTCCTTCGGGTGAGTCAACCAATGTCCACACATCGTTGACCTTCATAGACTCCATTTTGGATTTCATGACCTCTAGCCATTTCTCAGAGTCAGGTCTCTGCATTGCATCCATGTAGGTGATCGGATCCTCATCATTTTCATCAAGTTCGACAGGATCGCCATCCCGGACCAAGAAATCATAGTATCTGTCCGGTTGATGTGGTACTCTACCAGACCGCCTTAAGGGTGCATAATCAATGGGCTCTGGATCTGATCTAATCAAATCCGGTTCAGGTTCAGTAACATGTGTCGGTTTTTCCACCTGTCGAACTTCGTCAAGTTCGACCTTAGAGGCAACAGTTCCTTCACTAAGGAACTCCTTTTCTAAAAAGATTACCTTAAGGCTGACAAACACCTTTTGCTCATCAGCAAGGTAGAAATAATACCCTTTGGTCTCTTTTAGGTACCCTATAAAATTACACTTGTCAGACCTAGGTCCAAGCTTGTTTGTAATTAAACGTTTAACATAAGCCGGACACCCCCAAACCTTAAGGTGTCAGAGTACTGGCTTACGTCCTATCTATTGCTCCTAGATTGATTTTGATGATTACAAAGCAGATTGAAGGGATACAAATAATTTTAAAATAAAAAAAATCCTTATGCTCTTCAAGGGCAAAATCATAATTTCATTAAAATCCTGATTTGATAGTACCATTTGGTAGAACAAATGATTTGAAATCTATTGGTAAAAATTTCATTGTGTTTGGACTTATATTTTTGAAGTTATGAAGGTTTGGAGTGCATGAGTCGACTCATGAGTCAACTCATGGCACTGTGAGCTGATTGGCACGCAAAAATTCTCCTTGGCACGCTAGTTTTCTGGCTTGGCACGACCTGTGAGTCGACTCATGAGTCGACCCACAAGGCATGAGTCGACTCATGAGTCGACCCCTGCTGATTTGAGCCAAGAATTTCCAGAAACGCATTCTCTGGTTTTTGTAACAGAGGTCGACTCATGAGTCGACCCCTGAAGCATGAGTCGACTCATGAGTCGACCCCTGCGATGGAAAATGTCAGCAACGGCTATTTTTTTGCCCATTTTAATTGCCTTTTATGCTTCCTAAAATTGCTCTAACGGCTCTTTATCTGCCTAAGTTATTTTCTCTTGCTTCTAATGTCATAAAATGCTTTAAATGGTGAAAGAAATTGCAGATTAAATAGCAGATCAAACGTGAAATCAAAAATAAGAAAAATGAAAGAGAGGATCCGAAATCTGCACGAAAAAGCCTGAGATCAACGAAATATCCAAAAAGAAAAAGAGAGAGGATCCACAATATACAAGAGAGTTTGTGAAAGAGAAAAGCAAGAGCATTCAAGAGGATCTTTCACGCCTATTGTTTCAACTTTGATCTAGAGATCGTTCAAAGCTTTCAAGAGATCTTCAATCAACAAACAACCTCTTCTCAAGCATTCGTTCAAGCGTTCATCCACTTTGAGAAAATCCGAAAAGGGGTTCTTCATTTGAGTAAAGTTTTTATTGTTATATTCGCTCATTTAAAGGAGCTGTTATTGTATTAATCTGTGCTCAAAATTTTCTAACTCTTTGTGAGTTTTTGTTCTTGTTTTTGGAGGATTTCCAAAACAAAGAAAGGTTGATCCGAACCTGAAATCGGAGTATTTTGGGTTTACTTATACCCGAAAAATAAGTGATCTAGCTTGGGATAGCTAGTGTCGGAGTTTCTGACGTTTTGTATTCAGGTTGAATACAAGTATAGTGGATTAAAATTCCCAAGTAGGAGCTTGGGGAGTGGATGTAGGTGCAAGGTTGGCACCGAACCACTATAAATCCTTGTGTTTGTGATGTGCTTTATCGCTTTACCTTATTTCTTTATTATATCCTTGTAATTCTGCTTCAGGCAATTAATATTGAATTGAAGTCTTTGTTTTGTTCTTCATAAGTATTCTGTTGGGCTTAAAATTTTTAGAAACCTAATTCACCCCCCCTCTTGGGTTGCATAGCTGGGCAACAAGTGGTATCAGAGCCGGTGCTCTAGCCCTTCTTTGATCTAACAATCAAAGAGCCAAAGATCTATGGCAACCCATGTCGGTACTTCTCTAGCCGAGGGGCAATCTACAAATCGACCTCCACTTTTCAATGGGTCTAATTACACCTATTGGAAAGCTCGGATGAAGATATTCATACAAGCACTCGACTATGATATGTGGAGTATCATAGTGAACGGTCCTCACACACCCACCAAGATTATAGATGGTGAGGAGTCAACCAAATCCAAAAAAAAATGGGATGAGGTTGACAAGAAATTGGTACAATTAAATGCCAAAGCCATGAATGTTCTTTATTGTGCACTAGATGCTAGTGAATTCAATCGCATTTCTACTTGTGCATCTGCTAAAGAAATATGGGATAGGTTAGAAGTAACTCATGAGGGAACAAATCAAGTAAAAGAGTCTAAAATAAACATGCTTGTACATAAATATGAATTGTTCAAAATAGAGCATGATGAGTCCATAACTGCCATGTTTACTCGTTTTACTGATATAATTAATGGTTTGAAGAGTCTTGGCAAATCTTATACTAACAGTGAACTTGTAAGGAAGATTTTCAGGTCACTGCCAAGAACTTGGAAAGCCAAGGTGACTGCCATCCAAGAAGCAAAGGACTTGAATACTCTATCTCTAGAAGAGCTTCTTGGATCCTTGATGACTCATGAACTTAGCATGAAGCAACATCAAGAGGATGAAGTCAAAAAGAAAAAAATCATTGCCCTCAAATCCACAACTTCGCCTGATTATGAAACGGATGAATCTGAAGATGAAGAACAGGATGAAGAGATGGCACTCATCATCCGAAAATTTAAGAAGTTTCTAAGAAAAAGGAAACAGGGGATAAGAAAGAAATTCACAAAAGGAGAACAAAGCAAAGAAAAAGAGAAAGATCAACCCCTTACATGCTACGAGTGCAAGAAGCCGGGATATTTCAGATCCGAATGTCCACAACTGAAGAAAGGTCCCAAAAAGTTCAAAAAGAAGGCAATGATGGCGACTTGGAGTGCGAGTGATGACTCAAGCTCCGACGAGAAAACCTCAACAGAACAAGCCAATCTGTGCCTGATGGCACATGAAAATGAGGTAACTTCTGAATCCACTAGTGAATTCACATTTGAAGAATTGCATGAAGCATTCTATGACTCAATTGATGAATTAAAGAAACTAGGAAAGAAAAACAAAGAACTGAAATTGGAAAATCAGTCCTTAGTGAAACAAGCTGAAATTCTTTCAATTGAAAAACTCACCTTGAGTCAAGAAAATCAAAACTTAAAGGATGAAATTAACAAGCTGAAATCTATAGTAGATAAGTTCACCTTAAGTTCAAACAAATTAAATATGATCTTTGAAAATCAGAAAGCTATATATAATAAGGCTGGACTTGGCTATAAACCTCTAAAGAAACAAAAGTTTCTGAAGGATATTTATGTAAATTATTCAGGTAACAAGTCTACAAATATTACTTGTTTCAAATGTGGTAGAATAGGACATAAATCATACACATGCCTCAAATCTACAAATACAACTATAAAGAAAATATGGGTTCCAAAAGGAACCATTCTGACTAACCCAAAAGGACCCAAGAAAGCTTGGGTACCTAAGACAGAGACTTGACCTTTGCTTGCAGGTGTGTTTAGCATCCCAAGAAGGAAACAGAAAATGGTATCTTGACAGTGGATGCTCGAGACACATGACTGGTGATGAATCACAATTCATCACGCTTGATGCTAAGGATGGAGGGATGGTCACCTTTGGAGATAATGGCAAAGGAAAGATCATCGGGATAGGTAACATTGGTATCACTCCCTCCAAATACATTGAGAATGTTTTACTAGTTAAAGGTTTAAAGCATAACTTACATAGCATTAGTCAATTCTATGATAAAGGGTATAAAGTAATTTTTGAATCATCTGTTTGCATTGTGACTAGTCCTATTAACGATGGCATTAAATTTATAGGACATAGGCATGCCAATGTTTATATGATAGATTTGAATGACTTAGCCAAATTAGACATGCAATGCCTAGTATCCTTGAATGCTAAAATCAATGAGACTAGTTGGCTGTGGCATCGTAGACTTGCACATATCAGCATGAATTCTCTTTCAAAATTAATTAAGAAAGATTTAGTTCTCGGTTTGCCAAAACTGAATTTTGAAAAGGATAGAATCTGTGATGCATGCCAATTAGGTAAACAAACTAGAGTATCATTTAAATCCAAAAACACTGTTTCAACTTCTAGACCATTAGAGCTCTTACATATGGACTTATTTGGACCAACAAGAACCACCAGTCTAGGAGGAAAAAGATATGGCTTTATAATTATAGATGATTATTCTCGTTTTACTTGGGTTTTCTTTTTGGCTCACAAAAATGAAACTTTTCATATTTTCACTAAATTTCATCGAAAAGTTTCTAATGAAAAAGGGTTTTCAATTCAAAATATTAGAAGTGATCATGGAACTGAATTTGAAAATCAAGATTTTGAAAATTTTTGTGATGAAAATGAAATTGGCCATAACTTCTCTGCTCCTAGGACACCCCAACAAAATGGGGTAGTTGAAAGGAAAAACAGAACCTTAGAAGAAATGGCCCGTACCATGCTTTGTGAAAGCAACCTTCTAAGATATTTTTGGGCGGAAGCTATTAACACAGCATGTTACATTTTAAATCGTGCTTTAATTAGATAATTTTTAAAAAAAACCCTCTATGAACTTTGGAAAGGAAGAAAACCAAATATTGCATATTTTCATATCTTTGGTTGCCAATGTTTTGTATTAAATAATGGAAAAGAAAAACTTGATAAATTTGATGCAAAATCAGATGAAGCAATCTTTTTAGGTTACTCCTCCACTAGTAAAGCATTTAGAGTTTTCAACAAAAGAACTTTAGTAGTTGAGGAGTCCATACATGTTGTTTTTGATGAATCTAATGATCTTCCTTCAAGGAAGAATAAGGGTGTTGATGATGCAGAGCCACTAATAGAAAGTATGAAGGAGATCACTCTGAAAGACTCAGCAACTCCAGAAGACAAGGATCAAGAAGATAAACAAGATGAGAGAAGTGAAGAAATTCAAGAACAACCTCAAGGTACAAATAACCTACCCAAGGAATGGACGTATGTTCACAACCACCCTAAGGAGTTAATTATCGGTGATCCTATGCATGGGGTAAAAACACGTTCTTCACTTAGAGATGTACTTAATCATTGTGCTTTTGTATCTCAACTTGAACCTAAAACTTTTGAAGAAGCTGAAAATGATTATAACTGGATTAATGCTATGCAAGAGGAACTTAATCAATTTGAAAGAAATAATGTTTGGACCTTAGTATCAAGACCTAAAGATTATTCAATAATTGGCACAAAATGGGTCTTTAGAAACAAATTAGATGAGCATGGAAATGTAATTAGAAATAAAGCAAGACTGGTTGCTAAGGGATATAATCAAGAAGAAAGAATTGATTTTGATGAAATCGTTGCACCTGTTGCTAGATTAGAAGCTATTAGACTTCTACTTGCATATGCTTGCCTTATGAATTTCAAGTTATTTCAAATAGATGTTAAAAGTATATTTTTAAATGGATATATCTCTGAAGAAGTATATGTAGAACAACCCCCTGGATTTGAAAATCATGCTTTTCCTAATCATGTCTTTAGATTAAATAAAGCTTTATATGGATTAAAACAAGCACCTAGAGCATGGTATGAAAGGCTAAGCAAATTTCTACTAAATAATGGTTTTTCAAGAGGCAATGTAGATACAACCCTATTTATTAAAAGAAATCAAAATGATATGCTAATTGTACAAATTTATGTTGATGACATAATTTTTGGGTCTACTAATGAATCCCTTTGTCAAGACTTTGCTAAGCTTATGCAGGGGGAGTTCGAGATGAGCATGATGGGAGAACTCACCTTCTTTCTCGGACTCCAAATCAAACAATCAAAAGAGGGAATCTCCATCACCCAAAGCAAGTACACCAAGGAACTACTCAAAAGATTTGGAATGGAGAACTGCAAACCAATTGGCACACCAATGAGTCCCTCATGTAAGCTTGACAAGGATGATGAAGGTAAAAGCGTAGACTTAAAATACTATAGAGGTATGATTGGCTCATTATTATATTTAACTGCAAGTAGGCCTGATATAATGTTTAGTGTTTGCTTATGTGCTAGATATCAATCTAATCCTAAAGAATCTCATTTGAATGCTGTTAAAAAAAAAAATCCTTAGATACTTAAATGGTACTCAAACTCTAGGGTTATGGTACTCTAAGGACTCAAATTAATTTATTAGGATATTCAGATGCTGATTTTGCTGGATGTAAATTAGATAGAAAAAGCACAAGTGGAACTTGCCAATTTCTTGGAGTTAATCTAATCTCATGGTTTAGCAAGAAACAAAATTCGGTGGCACTGTCTACGGCTGAGGCCGAATACATTACAGCCGGAAGTTGTTGTGCTCAAATCTTATGGATTAAGCAACAACTAGAAGATTTTGGAATCAAACTTAATGAAACACCAATAAGATGTGACAACACAAGTGCCATAAATCTATCTAAAAATCCAATTCAACACTCAAGATCCAAACATATTGAAATAAGACATCATTTCATAAGAGAACATGTTCAAAATAAAAATATAATTCTTGAATATGTTTGCACTGAGAATCAATTAGCTGATATCTTTACAAAGGCCCTTAGTGAGGATAGATTCTGTAAAATTAAGAGAAATCTAGGAATTCTAGATCCATTTGCCTAAAATTTCTTAATTTCCAAAGAATTGATTAAAGCATAATTTTCAACATCTATCCTGGTCCCAAAAGCTCAAATTTATCATTCTAAGAACTTATCATTGAGCAAAATTCCTTCACTCAAAATTTCAAATTTTTCTAGAATTTATTCACATTTTTCCTAATTTTCTGAACTTCATGAGTCGACCCCATGAGTCGACTCAATGGCAAACTTGTAAATCCCACCAACTTTCAACGGGTTCATTGTTTTTATAAGGGTTACTGTTTGTGAGACGACTCATCTTCCCATCGTTCTTCTTCCAAAAACCGTCTTCTCCAACTCTTCTTGCTCCAAATCCAAGGATTAATTTCGAGGCAATTCTCCCTCCTCCTCTCCACCAAAAATCGCCTCCTTCAAAAAGATTTTCTGTGCTTTCTCGCTTTGCTCGGCGCGGTTGGAACGTGCCCTAGCACTTTACCGAACTTCCAAAATCCACTTCTTTTCTTCACCAAAATCCTTCTTCACTCTCTTGTGATCCCTCCTCCACTCAACTCAAGTCTTCTTGTCTGCTACTTTAGTGGATATGGCTCCAAAGATGAAGCTTCCCCAAAGAAGAAAATCAATCCGTGAGCCTGAAGAAATTGTCAGAAAGAAAAGGCAAGCCGCTCAAACTTCAACAGCTCCCACTCCAGTTTCAGTACCTACTCAAGGTCCCTCTCAATCCTCCATAAGTCCCAGTGTGAATCCTCTTTCTGATAGAAAAGTAGAAACCGAGAAAAATATAGATTTTTGGTTCTTTGAGAAAGAAGGTTTTACTTTTGCTACCAAAATTAAAAACCAAGGATGGGAACTCTATTGCTCTCTTAAGGAAGTCACCTATGTTGACCTTGTTAGAGAATTCTACCAAAACCTACTTTATGGAAACGGGTCAGTGACTTCAACTGTAAAGGGAATTGATATCTGCCTGGATTCTAGGATTTTGGGAGAAATACTTCAGTTGCCTAGTGAAGGATACTCATATATGGAACTCCCAATTAAAGAAGAGGGGATCAGAATTATTTTAGGAGAAATTTTTTCAGAAAATTTAAACAAATTGGAAGCAAAGTTTTTGTCCATTGAGATGAGGGTCCTGCATCAGATAGTTTCAAAGCTATTCTTTCCTAGGAGTGGTAGACATGACTTACTTTCCAGCAGAGATGTATGTGTCATGTTTCATGTCATCACTCAGACCCCCCTGAACCTCCCTGCATTTATGATAGAGGCCATGAGAGAAACTTTGAACAGATCCAAGGCACACTTGCCTTATGGTATGGCCCTTACTAGAGTATTTAGGAGGTTTGGAGTTAGCTGAGGGGGAGGCTGCTATCAAGCTATCTCATGTGGACACTTTCAACCAACACAGCCTGCACCGAATGGGAATTACAAAGACTGTTGGTGGTTGGATCAAGGGCTCTGAAGAAAGAACTGAGGATAGAGCTGAAACAAGAACTGAAGACAGAGCTGAAGGCAGAATAGAAGAAGAAGGTCCATCTTCTCCTGTACATGACTTCAGGGCAGCTTCACCAGATACCCAGTTCATTCCTGATACTGAGGCTGGCCCTTCAGAGTTTACTAGATTGCCCACACCAGTGTATCAGCCAGAGAGCAGAGCACCTCATTCAGAGTTCAGACTGGCTGACGATCAGATCGAGCATATTTCACAGCGTGTGGCTTCTTTACTGTCTAGCCAGTGGAGTAGTACTTCTTTTAAACCTGGAGCTACCTCTTCTGATCAGACCATTACTCCCCACATCTCCACTGTATTTCAGATGATTTCAGATCAGTCCATCAGGATACAGCAGCTTGAGGACACAGTCTGGAGATTGACTGGCAGAGTTCTTGACTTGCAGGGGCAAGTCCTTGCTTTGGCCCATCCCCAGCCACAGGAGTCTACTATTGAGGTCACAGACCTCACTGCAGAGGCTAGCAGGCTCAGAGGAGCACTAGAAGGTGGATATGAACTACTGAGGAAAGAGATCCGAGGATCGAGTGAGCATGCTACCACTCAGTTCACTGCTCTACTTCAATCTGTTTCAAGAGCACTGAACGTACTTGATTCTATCAGACTCACCCTTTCTGTTCAGTCCTTAGCATCTCAGCGTTCTCAGCCACCCAGTTCATCTCGCTCTCCTGCTCGTGGCAGAGGCAGACGGGGTAGAGGACGCACTTCTGATCCATCATCTCCTCACCCTATCTCTGATGACTCCGATCATTGACTTATCTTGATCTTTACTAGATCCTAGGTGTTAGTATCTTGTTCTAGGATCTATACCTTGGGGCCATGTATTGACAATTAGCTGATTGAATTTTAGTTTAAAGAACTATGTATTGAAATAATTATGATATTAATGGAATCATCTTTTACCTATATTTCTACCTTTTGTAATGATGTTGATCATATTATGGTTATATATATTCTCCTTGTTGAAATATTGTCTTCTCTTTGTTGTTGTTTGCTGTTGATAATTGCTATATTAAGGGGGAGCAAACATCTGTGATATACTCTAAAAGGGGAGAAATTAAAGAATATTTCTGAAAAAGGAAAAGCTAACCATGTCTGATGATGTCAAAAAGGGGGAGAAAGTAAATAATTAAACAAAAAGCAAGCAACTCATTAAAAGCAAAACCCTAAATTATGAAAGAAAAAGGGAGAGAAATTAAACAAAAAGCAACTCATCAAAGGCAAAACCCCAAAAGCAAAATTACAAATTATGAGAAATTTGGCATCAAACAGTAATTTGGCATCAAACAGAAATTAAACAAAAAGCAATTCAATTATTGAGAAATTAAACAAAACAATATTGGAGACATTAAACAAAAATTAGAGAAATTAAATATTTGGAGAAATTAAACAAAAATTAAGAAATTAAACAAAATTTGTGAAATTAAACAAAAATGGTATTTTGAGAAATTAAACAAAAATTTTGAGAAAATTGATATCAGACAGAAATTAAACAAAAAGCAAAATCATAAGTACAATGCAAATAAGTTTTTTTTTATATGCTCTGATATATTTCAAAATTCAAACTTGCTCTGATATATCTTATGAAATTTACCTTGATACATCTTAAGAAATTTGATTTACTCTGATACACCCTAAAATTTTTTTTTTAACTTGCTCTGATACATGATAAAATTTAATCTGATACAGTGTGAAAGTTTCTCTGATATTTGCTCTGATACAGTGTGAAATTTTCTCTGATACATTATAAAATTTGCTCTGATACAGTGTGAAATTTTCTCTGTTATATTATAACATTTACTCTGATACATTGTAAAATCTTTTCGGATAACATTGTAAAAATTATTTTTTATTGCTCTAATATATTGAAAATTTTATTTTTCTCTCTTGCTCTGATATATCTTAAACTCAAAATGATCTAATACTCTTTTCAAATATTTATGAAAATGGACAAACTATTTTTTGCATATGACCATTTATATCACATGCCAAAAGAATCATATTTTTCAAGCATATACACCTATAGTGCATTCTTTTGAAACTAATGCATTCACATAAATGCTTTTTGTTCAAGTGTTTTGTCATCATCAAAAAGGGGGAGATTGTTGCTCCTAGATTGATTTTGATGATTACAAAGGAGATTGAAGGGATACAAATAATTTTAAAATGAAAAAAGTCCTTATGCTCTTCAAGGGCAAAATCATAATTTTACTAAAATCCTGATTTGATAGTATCATTTGGTAGAACAAATGATTTGAAATCTATTGGTGAAAATTTCATTGTGTTTGGACTTATATTTTTGAAGTTATGAAGGTTTGGAGTGCATGAGTCGACTCATGAGTCAACTCATGGCACTGTGAGCTGATTGGCATGCAAAAATTCTCTTTGGCACGCTAGTTTTCTGGCTTGGCACGACCTGTGAGTCGACTCATGAGTCGACCCACAAGGCATGAGTCGACTCATGAGTCGACCCCTGCTGATTTGAGCCAAGAATTTCCAGAAACGCATTCTCTGGTTTTTGCAACAGAGGTCGACTCATGAGTCGACCCCTGAAGCATGAGTCGACTCATGAGTCGACCCCTGCGACGGAAAATGTCAGCAACGGCTATTTTTTTGCCCATTTTAATTGCCTTTTATGCTTCCTAAAATTGCTCTAACGGCTCTTTATCTGCCTAAGTTGTTTTCTCTTGCTTCTAATGTCATAAAATGCTTTAAATGGTGAAAGAAATTGCAGATTAAATAGCAGATCAAACGTGAAATCAAAAATGAGAAAAACGAAAGAGAAGATCCGAAATCTGCACGAAAAAGTCTGAGATCAACGAAATATCCAAAAAGAAAAAGAGAGAGGATCCACAATATACAAGAGAGTTTGTGAAAGAGAAAAGCAAGAGTATTCAAGAGGATCTTTCACGCCTATTGTTTCAACTTTGATCTAGAGATCGTTCAAAGCTTTCAAGAGATCTTCAATCAACAAACAACCTCTTCTCAAGCATTCGTTCAACGTTCATCCACTTTGAGAAAATCCGAAAAGGGGTTCTTCATTGAGTAAAGTTTTATTGTTATATTCGCTCATTTAAAGGAGCTGTTATTGTATTAATCTGTGCTCAAAATTTTCTAACTCTTTGTGAGTTTTGTTCTTGTTTTTGGAGGATTCCAAAACAAGGAAAGGTTGATCCGAACCTGAAATCAGAGTGTTTTGGGTTTACTTGTACCCGAAAAATAAGTGATCTAGCTTGGGATAGCTAGTATCGGAGTTTTCGATGTTTGTATTCAGTTGAATACAAGTATAGTGATTGAAATTCCCAAGTAGGAGCTTGGGAGTGGATGTAGGTGCAAGGTTGCACCGAACCACTATAAATCCTTGTGTTGTGGTGTGCTTTATCGCTTTACCTTATTTCTTTATTATATCCTTGCAATTCTGCTTCAGGTAATTAATATTGAATTGAAGTCTTTGTTTTGTTCTTCATAAGTATTCTGTTGGGCTTAAAATTTTTAGAAACCCAATCACCCCCCCCTCTTGGGTTGCATAGCTGGGCAACACTATCCATATCTCATATGCATTTTGCTACATACTTACTTGAAACTCTATTTAGAAGGTAACAAGCTGATTCGAGCGCATATCCCCAGAGGGAGATCGACAGACCAGCAAACCCCCATCATGGGTCGAACCATGTCCAATAAGGTCCGATTCCTCCTTTCAGACACACTATTATGCTGTGGTGTTCCAGGAGGAGTCCACTGAGAGAAAATCCCATTCTCTCCTAAATACGTCAGAAACTCATTGGAAAGATATTCACCTCCTCGATCAGATCGAAGAATTTTAATACACTTTTCAGTTTGTTTTTCCACCTCATTTCGGAATAGTTTAAATATTTCAAACGACTCCGACTTATTCTTCATTAAGTAGACATACCCATACCTCGATAGTGGTCTGTGAAGGTTATGAAGTAGAAATATCCACCTCTTGCACTTGAGCTCATAGGTCCACATACATCAGAATGTACCAGACCCAAGAGTTCACTGGCTCGCTCACCTTTTCCAGTAAAAGTGATTGGTCATCTTTCCAAGAAGACAAGACTCACAGGTTGGAATGATTCACCAATCACCAAGTTCAAGAATTTCTTCTTGAGCCAAACTGTTTATCCTGTTCTTATTGATATGACCTAGCCTACAGTGCCAAAGGTAGACTTCTGACATATTATCTATTCTAGGGCATTTACCGAAGTTTTGAACTACATTAACAGGCTGTGATAGTAAGTAAATTCTATTATTTAATTATCCAACAAATATGTAACACCATTCAAAATGATATTGCAAATATTTTTTTTATTAAAAAATAATAACCGTACATGACCAAAAGGCCTACAGAAATAATATTTAATAAAAAGCTTGGACCAATAGTGACATTCACTCAGAATTATATACGAGAATTGATTACAAGACTCATGATTCCTAAAGCTAGAACTGAAACTTTGCTTCCATCTCCAACGTTCAGGAACCTCTCGCCTTCATCAAATCTCCTACTGACCTGCAGACCCTGCATCGAATTACAAATATGATAAGGGCTTCTGGTATCCAATACCCAGGCAGTAGTATCACAAATGAAAAAGTTGCAAGGAGTTATTATATAATTACCTTGCTTCTTCTTCGGCCTGTTCGGGTCCAGGAGGCTATGTTATTGAGGACAGTTCCTCTTTCCAATGCCCCTGCTTCTTGCAAAAGAAGCACTCCGCCTGGCTCTGGTCGGGCTTGTGCTTCTTGGTCTGACCCTGTGCAACCGTCCCAGCATGAGGCTGCACCTTCTTGTTCTTCTTCCCCTTCCCAAAGGGCGATGATGAGAAGAAGACCCTCCCACTACATTCACTGACTCCTTATGGAGCTGGTGATCCTTCTCAAAGTTCTGCAGCAACCCCAACAACCCGTGGTAGTTTTACTGCAGGCTTTGTCATTCGAAAATGAGTAAGGAATGGGAGAAAGACTTGGACAAGGAATTAAGGATCGCATCCTTACCGAGCTGCTCGTGCAGAGAAAAATCCAATTTGCTTAGGCGCTCAATCATCTCGATCATGTACAGTACATGATCAGTGACTGAGGCCCCATCCCTCATCCGAGCATTGAAAATGGCACAACTAGTTTTGTGCCTTTCAACGTCGTCAGGCGTGCCAAAGGAGTCGTTCAACATTTGAAGCATCTCCTGTGGCTGGGCATTCTCAAACCTGCGGCTAAACTCATCATTCATTGCTGCCAGCATAATACATCGGACGGTGGTGCGGTCATTGAGCCACTTCTGGTAAGTGTCTCGGATCGCCTTACTAGCGTTCGGAGCTGGCTCCTCAGGTGCTGGATCCGTTACTACACAAAGGATCCGCTCATGCTCAAGGATGATTTTCAATTTCGATACCAGCTATCGAAATTAGGTCCCATGAGCTTGTCATTATCTAATAATGATCGAAGCGACAGGGTAGTGGCCATAGCTGTATAAAAAAAAATCAAACCTCTATTAGTACATAAATTAATACTAAAAACTTGAACTTTAGTCTAAAGTTTTTCTCAATATTTATACGAACTGGTAGCCTCAACCTCCAATTCGAGGAATTACTTTAATCTTTAATGGTACTAGAATCCACACGACTACACACGAGTCCAACTTTGGTTGGTCAACCCATGTGCATCTATGTAGTTCTTAACCAGTTGTTTCTCTAACAACTTCTAGTAATTGATTTTGCCCCAAAACCTAATCAGTAGGCTTTGGCCTCCACTGAAAAGATCTGGTTAGGTCCAACCATTAACATGACTTAATTTGGTGAACAGACCAACAAATGATCAAGCCGACTTTGGCCGGCCAACCTAACCACCATCAGAAAAACTCAACCAAATTATCATATTATGAATGATATTCATTAGCCAATGAGCACCAGGCCTTTGGGCCTCCAATGATCATTGAACTAATGGACTCATTATCACTCACTTAATGAGAGGCATTGACTTAGTTATCATTATAACTTAATCATTTAGGACCTAATAATTTTTGAGAATTTTATAAAAGATAGTAGAGAAGAAATCATCCAGCCAATTTCAATCCTCCCACTGACTTCACCAAGTCAGATTAAAAAAGATTTAATTAAAGCTGGCATTAGGAGCACCTAAAT